>NW_025749947.1:0-21611 GCF_021184085.1 Oncorhynchus gorbuscha | reverse complement strand
TCTGAGTCAGGCTGAAGCTCAGTGATGGAACCCACCCCTCACTAATGTCAGAGTTCAGAGAGTACTCCCAGAGAGAAATTGATTTTAAAACTCCGCCCTTACATTCTACCATTTACCTACTCCCCAACCTCCCTCCTTCCCCTGTCCGCTTCCCCTCCTACCCCACTCCCGCTATCCCTGTCCCTCCCCTTCCTAACCCACTCCCTCCCCCTGTCCCTTCCCCTCCCACCCCTCCCGCCTATCCCTGTCCCTCCCTTCCTAACCCACTCCCTCCCCTGTCCCTTCCCCTCCTAACCCACTCCCTGCCCTGTCCTCATTCCTTCCCCTCTAACCCACTCCCTCCCCTGTCCCTTCCCCTCCTAACCCACTCCCTCCCTGTCCCTTCCCTCTAACCCACTCCCTTATCCCTGTCCCTCCCCTTCCTAACCCACTCCCTCCCCTGTCCCTTCCCCTCCTACCCCATCCCTGCCCTGTCCTCATCCCTTCCCCCTCTAACCCAAAACCTGCCCTGTCCTCATTCCTTCCCCTCCTAACCCAAAACCTGCCCTGTCCTCATCCCTTCCCCTCCCTAACCCAAAACCTGCCCTGTCCTCATCCCTTCCCCTCCTAACCCACCCCTGCCCTGTCCTCATCCTTCCCCTCCTAACCCAAAACCTGCCCTGTCCTCATTCCTTCCCCTCCTAACCCAAAACCTGCCGTGTCCTCATCCCTTCCCCCCCTAACCCAAAACCTGCCCTGTCCTCATCCCTTCCCCTCCTAACCCAAAACCTGCCCTGTCGTCATCCCTTCCCCTCCTAACCCACTCCCTCCACTGTCCCTTCCCCTCTAACCCACTCCCTCCCCTGTCCCTTCCCCTCTAACCCACTCCTGCCCTGTCCCTTCCCCTCCTAACCCACTCCCTCCCCTGTCCCTTCCCCTCTAACCCACTCCCCTGCCCTGTCCCTTCCCCTCCCTAACCCACTCCCTGCCCCTGTCCCTTCCCCTCCTAACCCCTCCCTCCCCTGTCCTTCCCCTCTAACCCACTCCCTCCCTGTCCCTTCCCCTCCCTAACCCACTCCCTGCCCTGTCCCTTCCCCTCTAACCCCTCCCTCCCTGTCCCTTCCCCTCCCCTAACCCTCCCTCCCCTGTCCTTCCCCTCCTAACCCACTCCCTCCCCTGTCCTTCCCCTCCTAATCCACTCCCTCCCTGTCCCTTCCCCTCCTAACCCACTCCCTGCCTGTCCCTTCCCCTCCTAACCCACTCCCTGCCCTGTCCTTCCCCTCCCTAACCCACTCCCTCCCCTGTCCCTTCCCCTCTAACCCACTCCCTGCCCTGTCCCTTCCCCTCCCTAACCCACTCCCTCCCTGTCCCTTCCCCTCTAACCCACTCCCTCCCCTGTCCTTCCCCTCCTAACCCACTCCCTGCCCTGTCCCTTCCCCTCCTAACCCACTCCCTGCCCTGTCCCTTCCTCTCTAACCCACTCCCTCCCCTGTCCCTTCCCCTCTAACCCACTCCCTCCCCTGTCCCTTCCCCTCCCTAACCCACTCCCTGCCCTGTCCCTTCCCCTCCTAACCCACTCCCTCCCCTGTCCCTTCCCCTCTAACCCACTCCCACTCACTACCTGCCCTCTTCCCATCCTCCCTAATTCCTGCCTGTCGGTTGGCCATTCCCCCACGTCTGTTCATTGTTCTCTGTCTCTCTTGGTCTCCCGTTGCTGAACACAGCGAGGGAAGCGTCCTCTGTTTGAATACCAGGTAAGATTACAGAGACAGCAACAGCAGGCCTCCTCGGCTCCCGGGGGACCACCGCTCAGACACCACATTCTACAGGAAGAAGAAGGTTATACTTCTGATGATTCTGAGGAGGAGGAGGAGGCTCGAGAACCAAGGGCACACTCTGAGGGTCTCTATCGACATGCCTGAGGAGGAGGACAGGGCAGGGGGGCCCTCAGCCTGCCAGCTGTACCCAGCCATGCTCCAGCTCCAACCGTCCCACGTCTCCTTCTCCCTCATGTCTGGACTGCTGGTCATGTTTCTCACCTTGTGTTGGTTGGTGTTTATCTGACTGGCCGGTCCGGTGGAGAGAGAGAGCCCTCTAATGAAATGAACCACCCAGTGACTGGCCGGTCCGGTGGAGAGAGAGAGAGAGCCCTCTAATGAACTGAACCACCCAGTGACTGACCGGTCCGGTGGAGAGAGAGAGAGAGAGCCCTCTAATGAAATGAACCACCCAGTGACTGGCCGGTCCGGTGGAGAGAGAGAGAGAGCCCTCTAATGAACTGAACCAGCTGGTGACTGGCTAGTCCGGTGGAAAGAGAGAGAGAGAGAGACCCCTACTGAAGTACCCCTGTTGAAGGACAGAGACAGACATTTATTCTCTGCTCCTCTCTGTAACTCCAACACACAGACAGACACACACACACACACAGACAGCCAGAAAACGCAGCCAGAAAACGCAGCCAGACAATGCAGACAGACAGACAGACAGACAGACAGACAGACAGACAGACAGACAGACAGACAGACAGACAGACAGACAGACAGACAGACAGACAGACAGACAGACAGACAGACAGACAGACAGACAGACAGACAGACAGACAGACAGACAGACAGACAGACAGACAGACAGACAGACAGACAGACAGACAGACAGACAGACATTTTCTTAACTCTTTCTTGAACTGCATTGTTGGTTAACGGCTTGTAAGTAAACATTTCACAGTAAGGTTCTACACTTGTTGTATTCGGCGCGTGTGATAAATAAAGTTTGATTTGACACAGACAGACGGACATGGACAGACAGACACCAATCCCTGTTGAACATTACACTGAGTGAATAATTGTCGTTGCATTGTGGAGTATGGCATTATTATTATTGCCAGCACATTTCTTTTCAGGAAGTGTTGAGCGCTGTACATGGCTGAGCTCCCTCGCTACCAGAGCCTTATAGCCCGACTTCAAGGAGCTTCTAAAACTTTTACTTACAATATTCCACGGTGAAAAAGAAAAGCCATCCAGTGTTACTAACAAACTTTGTCTGCTAACCTGACTCTTTCACGGCTTGTGTTTAGCCTGTAGACTACTGTATATTTTCTCTGTTCGTCCACAGAATCTACCCGTATCATAGTCACGCATCGATGTCAATGGAAGCCTAAGGGAAAATGGGATTTAATTTGTCTCTTAGTGTTCCTATCAGTCAGTGTAGTATAGTATCTACAGGGCAGTGCTCTGCTGTGTGGCAGAATCTCTCCAACAGCCTGAGAGATCTGTATTGCTGATCTTATTCATTATGATTTAACAGGTGAACACAGGCCATGGTCTGTGTTCACTGCTACAGCAGAGAGCTGCTGTCTGTCTGCCTTTGAAATGCATCGGCTCTCGTCTACGTTGATGCTTTTCTAGGCATGAGCAGGAAGGACAGACTGGATAGAGACAGGACAGGGCAGACAGGACATGGACAGGACAGACTGGATAGAGACAGGACAGACAGGACAGGGACCGGACAGACAGGACAGGACAGACGGGACAGACTAGATAGAGACAGGACAGGGACAGACAGGACAGGGACAGGACAGACTGGATAGAGACAGGGACAGGACAGGGACAGGACAGACTGGATAGAGACAGGGCAGACAGGACAGGGAGAGCACAGACAGGACAGAGCCAGGACAGACTGGATAGAGACAGGACAGGGACAGGACAGACAGGACAGACTGGATAGAGACAGGACAGACAGGGACAGGACAGACAGGACAGGGACAGGACAGCCTGGATAGAGACAGGACGGGGACAGGACAGACTGGATAGAGACAGGACAGACAGGGACAGGACAGACAGGACAGGGACAGGACAGGGACAGGACAGGGAAAGACTGGATAGAGACAGGACAGGGCAGACAGGACAGAGACAGGACAGGGACAGGACAGACTGAATAGAGACAGGACAGACAGGGACAGGACAGGCTGGATAGAGACAGGACAGGGACAGGGCAGGGACAGACTGGATAGAGACAGGACAGGGACAGGGCAGACAGGACAGAGACAGGACAGGGACAGGGCAGACAGGACAGGGACAGGACAGACTGAATAGAGACAGGACAGGGACAGGGTGGGCAGGACAGGGACAGGACAGACTGGATAGAGACAGGACAGGACAGGGACAGGACAGACTGGATAGAGACAGGACAGGACAGGGACAGGACAGACTGGATAGAGACAGGGCAGACAGGACAGGGAGAGCACAGACAGGACAGAGCCAGGACAGACTGGATAGAGACAGGACAGGGACAGGACAGACAGGACAGACTGGATAGAGACAGGACAGACAGGGACAGGACAGACAGGACAGGGACAGGACAGCCTGGATAGAGACAGGACGGGGACAGGACAGACTGGATAGAGACAGGACAGACAGGGACAGGACAGACAGGACAGGGACAGGACAGGGACAGGACAGGGAAAGACTGGATAGAGACAGGACAGGGACAGGGCAGACAGGACAGAGACAGGACAGGGACAGGACAGACTGAATAGAGACAGGACAGACAGGGACAGGACAGGCTGGATAGAGACAGGACAGGGACAGGGCAGGGACAGACTGGATAGAGACAGGACAGGGACAGGGCAGACAGGACAGAGACAGGACAGGGACAGGGCAGACAGGACAGGGACAGGACAGACTGAATAGAGACAGGACAGACCGGGACAGGACAGGGACAGGGTGGGCAGGACAGGGACAGGACAGACTGGATAGAGACAGGACAGGACAGGGACAGGACAGACTGGATAGAGACAGGACAGGACAGGGACAGGACAGACTGGATAGAGACAGGACAGGACAGGGACAGGACAGACTGGATAGAGACAGGACAGGACAGGGACAGGACAGGGACAGGACAGACTGGATAGAGACAGGACAGGACAGGGACAGGACAGGGACAGGACAGACTGGATAGAGACAGGACAGGACAGGACAGGGACAGGACAGGGACAGGACAGACTGGATAGAGACAGGACAGGACAGGACAGGACAGGGACAGGACAGGGACAGGACAGACTGGATAGAGACAGGACAGGACAGGACAGGGACAGGACAGGGACAGGACAGACTGGATAGAGACAGGACAGGACAGGGACAGGACAGGGACAGGACAGACTGGATAGAGACAGGACAGGACAGACTGGATAGAGACAGGACAGGACAGGACAGGGACAGGACAGGGACAGGACAGACTGGATAGAGACAGGACAGGACAGGGACAGGACAGACTGGATAGAGACAGGACAGGACAGGACAGGGACAGGACAGGGACAGGACAGACTGGATAGAGACAGGACAGGACAGGGACAGGACAGACTGGATAGAGACAGGACAGGACAGGACAGGGACAGGACAGGGACAGGACAGACTGGATAGAGACAGGACAGACTGGATAGAGACAGGACAGGACAGGGACAGGACAGACTGGATAGAGACAGGACAGGACAGGGACAGGACAGACTGGATAGAGACAGGACAGGACAGGGACAGGACAGACTGGATAGAGACAGGACAGGACAGGGACAGGACAGGGACAGGACAGACTGGATAGAGACAGGACAGGACAGGGACAGGACAGGGACAGGACAGACTGGATAGAGACAGGACAGGACAGGACAGGGACAGGACAGGGACAGGACAGACTGGATAGAGACAGGACAGGACAGGACAGGACAGGGACAGGACAGGGACAGGACAGACTGGATAGAGACAGGACAGGACAGGACAGGGACAGGACAGGGACAGGACAGACTGGATAGAGACAGGACAGGACAGGGACAGGACAGGGACAGGACAGACTGGATAGAGACAGGACAGGACAGACTGGATAGAGACAGGACAGGACAGGACAGGGACAGGACAGGGACAGGACAGACTGGATAGAGACAGGACAGGACAGGGACAGGACAGACTGGATAGAGACAGGACAGGACAGGACAGGGACAGGACAGGGACAGGACAGACTGGATAGAGACAGGACAGACTGGATAGAGACAGGACAGGACAGGGACAGGACAGACTGGATAGAGACAGGACAGGACAGGGACAGGACAGACTGGATAGAGACAGGACAGGACAGGGACAGGACAGACTGGATAGAGACAGGACAGGACAGGGACAGGACAGGGACAGGACAGACTGGATAGAGACAGGACAGGACAGGGACAGGACAGGGACAGGACAGACTGGATAGAGACAGGACAGGACAGGACAGGGACAGGACAGGGACAGGACAGACTGGATAGAGACAGGACAGGACAGGACAGGACAGGGACAGGACAGGGACAGGACAGACTGGATAGAGACAGGACAGGACAGGACAGGGACAGGACAGGGACAGGACAGACTGGATAGAGACAGGACAGGACAGGGACAGGACAGGGACAGGACAGACTGGATAGAGACAGGACAGGACAGACTGGATAGAGACAGGACAGGACAGGACAGGGACAGGACAGGGACAGGACAGACTGGATAGAGACAGGACAGGACAGGGACAGGACAGACTGGATAGAGACAGGACAGGACAGGACAGGGACAGGACAGGGACAGGACAGACTGGATAGAGACAGGACAGGACAGGGACAGGACAGACTGGATAGAGACAGGACAGGACAGGACAGGGACAGGACAGGGACAGGACAGACTGGATAGAGACAGGACAGACTGGATAGAGACAGGACAGGACAGGGACAGGACAGACTGGATAGAGACAGGACAGGACAGGGACAGGACAGACTGGATAGAGACAGGACAGGACAGGGACAGGACAGACTGGATAGAGACAGGACAGGACAGGGACAGGACAGACTGGATAGAGACAGGACAGGACAGGGACAGGACAGGGACAGGACAGACTGGATAGAGACAGGACAGGACAGGACAGGGACAGGACAGGGACAGGACAGACTGGATAGAGACAGGACAGGACAGGACAGGGACAGGACAGGGACAGGACAGACTGGATAGAGACAGGACAGGACAGGACAGGGACAGGACAGGGACAGGACAGACTGGATAGAGACAGGACAGGACAGGGACAGGACAGGGACAGGACAGACTGGATAGAGACAGGACAGGACAGACTGGATAGAGACAGGACAGGACAGGACAGGGACAGGACAGGGACAGGACAGACTGGATAGAGACAGGACAGGACAGGGACAGGACAGACTGGATAGAGACAGGACAGGACAGGACAGGGACAGGACAGGGACAGGACAGACTGGATAGAGACAGGACAGACTGGATAGAGACAGGACAGGACAGGGACAGGACAGACTGGATAGAGACAGGACAGACTGGATAGAGACAGGACAGGACAGGACAGGACAGACTGGATAGAGACAGGACAGGACAGGGACAGGACAGGGACGGGACAGGACAGACTGGATAGAGACAGGACAGGACAGGGACAGACTGGATAGAGACAGGACAGGACAGGACAGGACAGACTGGATAGAGACAGGACAGGACAGGGACAGGACAGGGACAGGACAGACTGGATAGAGACAGGACAGGACAGGGACAGGACAGGGACAGGACAGACTGGATAGAGACAGGACAGACTGGATAGAGACAGGACAGGACAGGGACAGTCCACTCAGGTTGTATTTATGAGAAGAACCCATGAGTTGTTACTGTTATCACCAGTGGTCTCTCATATAACTGAAATGGCCTTTAAACCCATGTTGCTGTTACTACGTTTTGAAAGCAGTGGGCCAAATATGGACTAGGGTGCCATTTGAGACGCAGAGATGGTGTACTTGGCTCACTTGTTAACCTGACTGACATCATTACCGGTAACCAAAAAGGAACACTGGTTGCTAAGCATTCCACTACTGTTGATGGTGGCCTGCCACTTCCTCCTCTGCTTGCTTTAAATCAACAATCACTGCCTGCTGAGAGAGAGACACTTCTGTTCAGAGAAGATTTTGGTTTTACTTTTCAGACTGATTTTAAACTAAAATAACTGCTGGTTATTCATCTAACTAGTGAGTTTGGATTGAAGATACTGTATGTGTCAACGCTTGACTAGTTTAGAGACTTCTGGAATGCCTTCCTATATGAAATGCCACCACTCACCGATGGAGTCTAAAGCCATTGAAATGCTATTTGAGATGTGTGTTCTCCAAGGGTATCGCTTGGATCACGGCTACAGCCAAGTTGCATTGATCAGTATGTTGCCATTAGAAACACCCTGGGAAAGCATTGATCAGTATGTTGCCATTAGAAACACCCTGGGAAAGCATTGATCAGTATGTTGCCATTAGAAACACCCTGGGAAAGCATTGATCAGTATGTTGCCATTAGAAACACCCTGGGAAAGCATTGATCAGTATGTTGCCATTAGAAACACCCTGGGAAAGCATTGTTTACCAATGGACTGGTGGTGGTGGAAGTGTATTCAATAACTTTGTGCATGCGAGTACACGTGTATTAGTGTGTGTTTACGGTTGTGTGTAGATAAATGTGTATATGACTATTATAACACACAATGTTATTATTGTAGGAACTTGGTTCGTTAGAAAGATAGACGTTTTTATTATGTTGACTGTGATTCTTCCCGTAGGAAAGCAATTATCTCTATATTGATCTAGTATGTGTTGTTTTAAGTAATTCACTATTACATTGTTCTTAATATCGTAATGTTAGTCAGAGTCTATGAGGATTTACTTAAACTATAATTAAAGGTGAAAGTCATTTGGCGACTGTCAAATAAATCTATTCAGGTTTCATGCTTACTTTAGTTATCTATCTGTACTGTATCTGTCATATAGTCAAAGGTTTGGACACACCTACTCATTCAAGGGTTTTTCTCGATTTTGTATTATTTTGTACATTGTAGAATAATAGTGAAGATATTAAAACTATGAAATAATGCTTTTCCTTCACTCTGCGGTCCAACTCATCTCAAACCATCTCAATTGGGTTGAGGTCGGGTGATTGTGGAGGCCAGGCTCTCCTTGGTCAAATAGCCATTACACAGCCTGGAGGTGTGTTGGGTCATTGTCCTGTTGAAAAACAAATGATAGTCTCACTCAGCGCAAACCAGTTGGGATGGCGTATCACTGCAGAATGCTGTGGTAACCATGCTGGTTAAGTGTACCGTGAATTGTAAATAAATCACACACAGTTTCACCAGCAAAGCACCATCACACCTCCTCCTCCATGCTTCACGGTGGGAACCACACGTGCAGAGATCATCCATTCACTTACTCTGCGTCTCACAAAGACACAGCCGTTAGAACCAAAAATCTCAAATTTGGACTCATCCGACCAAAGGACAGATTTCCACCGGCCTAATGTCCATTGCTCGTGTTTCTTGGTCTCTTATTCTTATTGGTGTCCTTTAGTAGTGGTTTCTTTGCAGCAATTCAACTATGAAGACCTGATTCACGCAGTCTCCTCTGTACAGTTGATGTTGAGATGTGTCTGTTACTTGAACTCTGTGAAGCATTTATTTGGGCTGCAATTTTTGAGGCTGGTAACTCTAATGAACGTATCCTCTACAGCAGAGGTAACTCTGGGTCTTCCTTTCCTGTGGCGGTCCTCATAGCACTTGATGGTTTTTGCAACTGCACTTAAATAAACGTTAAAAGTTCTTGATATTTCCGTATTGACTGGCATTCATGTCTTAAAGTAATGATGGACTGTCGTTTGTCTTTGCTTATTTGACCTGTTCTTGCCATAATACGGTCTTGTTCTTTTACCAAACAGGGCTATCTTCTGTATAACACCCCTACCTTGTCACAACACAACTGATTGGCTCAAACGCCTTAAGAAGGAAAGAAATTCCACAAACTAACTTTTATCAAGGCACACCTGTTAATTGAAATGCATTCCAGGTGACTACCTCATGAAGCTGGTTGAGAGAATGCCAAGAGTGTGCAAACGCTGTCATCAAGGCACAGGGTGTGGTTACTTTGAACAATCTATAATATATTTTGATTTGTTGAACACTTTTTTTGGTTACTCCATGATTCCATATGTGTTATATCATAGTTTTGATGTCTTCACTATTATTCTACAATGTAGAAAATAGTTTGAAAATATAAAGAAAAACGCTTGAATGTTGTCACACTGGTATAAATGATTCGTGAGACAGATGCAGGAATGCGTAATAGTTTTTAAAAATTTGACCCAAATTACGGGGGGACGAAGACCAAACAAACACTTAACAAAAACACAGAGTTGAAACCCAAACAAAAGAGCGAGGAGAACCTGGAATAAATAACACACTCGCACAATGATTTAGCCCACGGGACGAGAATCCACAATGGCACGAAGCCCAGAACACACAGCACAGGTACTCACACGCACCAACGGTCATTGTAACAATAATGGACAGCCCAACGGAAACCAAAGGGCACATATATACAAGTACTAATCCGTGGGAATAAGGGGACAGGTGTGTGTAATGAAAGTTCCTGAGGGACCCGTGACAAATGAGTCGGTGTGTCCAAACTTTTGACTGGTGCTGTATATCACTGCTGTTGTTCTGTTTCATTATGTCCCTTGTATGATAAGAAGTGAAGGAAGTATTCATTTTGAATGTATGATGGGAGTCTTGTCTGTTTTTAGAGTGTATTCTCATCTTCTCTCTAATTCAGGATATCCACTCTCCACAGTTTTTTTTAAATCACATTTTTGGGGGGGTTTTGGGGTGTTGTATGTTTTGCTGCTAATTAGGGAACTCCCCAAAACCCTCCCATTCTGATTTTGGCCCTCTAGTTCACTCTCTTGGTCTCTAACTCCAGGAAGTAAGCTAGGCCTAGAAATTAGGTCTCCCTAGTTATTAGTTTTGTCATGTGGAGAGCTTGACTTTGAAAAGGACTACACAGTGAGAAGATTGCCCTGCTTGGAACAGATGTCCAGTCCAGCATGCACTCTGTTATAGCTGTCATATCACAGATCTGCTCCTTTCATGGGCTCAAATTATATCCGACTTTAATATGTGGACTAAATCAAAATACTTTTTCTGGCAGGCATGCTCTGTCTCTCATTCTCTCTCTACCACCCTCTCTCACTCTCTGTCACTTATTCTCTCTCTACCACCCTCTCTCACTCTCTGTCTCTCATTCTCTCTCTACCACCCTCTCTCACTCTCTTTCTCTCAATCTGTCTCTACCACCCTCTCTAACTCTCTTTCTCTCATTCTCTCTATACCACCCTCTCTCACTCTCTTTCTCTCATTCTCTCTCTACCACCCTCTCTCACTCTTTCTCTCTCTCTCTCTCTCTACCACCCTCTCTCACTCTTTATTTCTCTGTCTCTCATTCTCTCTCTTACCACCCTCTCTCACTCTTTCTTTCTTTCTCTCTCTCTCTACCACCCTCTCTCTCTCTCTCTCTCTCTCTCTCTCTCTCTCTCTCTCTCTCTCTCTCTCTCTCTCTACCACCCTCTCTCTATCTCTCTCTCTACCACCCTCTCTCACTCTTTCTCTGTCTCTCTCTACCACCCTCTCACTCTTTCTTTCTCTGTCTCTTCCTGCCTCTTTATCTCTCTCTCTCTCATTCTCTCTCTACCACCCTCTCTGACTCTTTCTTTCTCTGTCTCTCTTTACCACCCCCTCTCACTCTTTCTTTCTCTGTCTCTTTCTGCCTCCTCATCTCTCTCTCTCTGTCTCTTTCTGCCTCCTCATCTCTCTCTCTCAATTCAATTCAATTCAAGGGCTTTATTGGCATGGGAAACATGTGTTAACATTGCCAAAGCAAGTGAGGTAGACAACATACAAAGTGAATATATAAAGTGAAAAACAACAAAAATTAACAGTAAACATTACACATACAGAAGTTTCTCTCTCTGTCTCTTTCTGCCTCCTCATCTCTCTCTCTTTCTGCCTCCTCATCTCTCTCTCTCTTTCTGCCTCCTCATCTCTCTCTCTCTTTCTGCCTCCTCATCTCTCTCTCTCTCTTTCTTTCTGCCTCCTCATCTCTCTCTCTCTTTCTGCCTCCTCATCTCTCTCTCTCTCTCTCTTTCTGCCTCCTCATCTCTCTCTCTCTTTCTGCCTCCTCATCTCTCTCTCTCTTTCTGCCTCCTCATCTCTCTCTCTCTCTCTCTTTCTGCCTCCTCATCTCTCTCTCTCTTTCTGCCTCCTCATCTCTCTCTCTCTCTCTCTTTCTGCCTCCTCATCTCTCTCTCTCTCTCTTTCTGCCTCCTCATCTCTCTCTCTCTCTTTCTGCCTCCTCTCTTCTGCCTCCTCATCTCTCTCTCTCTCTCTTTCTGCCTCCTCATCTCTCTCTCTCTTCTCTTTCTGCCTCCTCCTCTCTCTCTCTGTCTCTTTCTGCCTCCTCATCTCTCTCTCTCTCTGCCTCCTCATCTCTCTCTCTTTCTACCTCCTCATCTCTCTCTCTCTCTCTTTCTGCCTCCTCATCTCTCTCTCTCTCTCTTTCTGCCTCCTCATCTCTCTCTCTCTTTCTGCCTCCTCATCTCTCTCTCTCTCTTTCTGCCTCCTCATCTCTCTCTCTCTGTCTCTTTCTGCCTCCTCATCTCTCTCTCTCTTCTGCCTCCTCATCTCTCTCTCTCTTCTGCCTCCTCATCTCTCTCTCTGTCTCTTTCTGCCTCCTCATCTCTCTCTCTGTCTCTTTCTGCCTCCTCATCTCTCTCTCTCTCTTTCTCCTCCTCATCTCTCTCTCTCTGTCTTTTCTGCCTCCTCATCTCTCTCTCTCTCTTTCTGCCTCCTCATCTCTCTCTCTCTCTCTTTCTGCCTCCTCATCTCTCTCTCTCTCTCTTTCTGCCTCCTCATCTCTCTCTCTCTCTTTCTACCTCCTCATCTCTCTCTCTCTCTCTTTCTGCCTCCTCATCTCTCTCTCTCTCTTTCTGCCTCCTCATCTCTCTCTCTCTGTCTCTTTCTGCCTCCTCATCTCTCTCTCTCTGTCTCTTTCTGCCTCCTCATCTCTCTCTCTCTCTCTCTTTCTGCCTCCTCATCTCTCTCTCTCTCTCTTTCTGCCTCCTCATCTCTCTCTCTCTCTCTCTCTCTCTCTCTTTCTACCTCCTCATCTCTCTCTCTCTCTCTTTCTGCCTCCTCATCTCTCTCTCTCTGTCTCTTTCTGCCTCCTCATCTCTCTCTCTCTCTTTCTGCCTCCTCATCTCTCTCTCTCTGTCTCTTTCTGCCTCCTCATCTCTCTCTCTCTGTCTCTTTCTGCCTCCTCATCTCTCTCTCTCTCTCTTTCTGCCTCCTCATCTCTCTCTCTCTTTTCTGCCTCCTCATCTCTCTCTCTCTGCCTCTTTCTGCCTCCTCATCTCTCTCTCTCTGTCTCTTTCTGCCTCCTCATCTCTCTCTCTCTGTCTCTTTCTGCCTCCTCATCTCTCTCTCTTTCTGCCTCCTCATCTCTCTCTCTCTGTCTCTTTCTACCTCCTTATCGCTCTCTCTCTGTCTCTTTCTGCCTCCTCATCTCTCTGCTTTCTGCCTCATCTCTCTCTCTTTCTGCCTCCTCATCTCTCTCTCTCTCTGTCTTTCTGCCTCCTCATCTCTCTCTCTGTCTCTTTCCTCCTCATCTCTCTCTCTTTCTGCCTCCTCATCTCTCTCTCTCTGTCTCTTTCTACCTCCTTATCTCTCTCTCTGTCTCTTTCTGCCTCCTCTCTCTTCTCTGTCTCTTTCTGCCTCTCATCTCTCTCTCTCTCTTTCTGCCTCCTCATCTCTCTCTCTCTTTCTGCCTCCTCATCTCTCTCTCTCTGTCTGCCTCCTCATCTCTCTCTCTGTCTCTGTCCTCATCTCTCTCTCTCTCCTTCATCTCTCTCTCTGTCTCTTTCTGCCTCCTCATCTCTCTCTCTCTCTGTCTCTTTCTGCCTCCTCATCTCTCTCTGTCTCTTTCTGCCTCCTCATCTCTCTCTCTGTCTCTTTCTACCTCCTCATCTCTCTCTCTGTCTCTTTCTGCCTCCTCATCTCTCTCTCTCTGTCTCTTTCTGCCTCCTCATCTCTCTCTCTTTCTGCCTCCTCATCTCTCTCTCTCTGTCTCTTTCTACCTCCTTATCGCTCTCTCTCTGTCTCTTTCTGCCTCCTCATCTCTCTCTCTTTCTGCCTCCTCATCTCTCTCTCTCTGTCTCTTTCTGCCTCCTCATCTCTCTCTCTTTCTGCCTCCTCATCTCTGTCTCTTTCTGCCTCCTCATCTCTCTCTCTGTCTCTTTCTACCTCCTCATCTCTCTCTCTCTGTCTCTTTCTGCCTCCTCATCTCTCTCTCTTTCTGCCTCCTCATCTCTCTCTCTCTGTCTCTTTCTGCCTCCTCATCTCTCTCTCTTTCTGCCTCCTCATCTCTCTCTCTCTGTCTCTTTCTGCCTCCTCATCTCTCTCTCTCTCCTCATCTCTCTCTCTCTCTGCCTCTCATCTCTCTCTCTTTCTGCCTCCTCATCTCTCTCTCTCTGTCTCTTTCTGCCTCCTCATCTCTCTCTCTTTCTGCCTCCTCATCTCTCTCTCTTTCTGCCTCCTCATCTCTCTCTCTCTGTCTCTTTCTACCTCCTTATCGCTCTCTCTCTGTCTCTTTCTGCCTCCTCATCTCTCTCTCTTTCTGCCTCCTCATCTCTCTCTCTCTGTCTCTTTCTGCCTCCTCATCTCTCTCTCTTTCTGCCTCCTCATCTCTCTCTCTCTTTTTCTGCCTCCTCATCTCTCTCTCTCTGTCTCTCTCTCTCTCTCTGCCTCCTCTCTCTCTCTTTCTGCCTCCTCATCTCTCTCTCTCTGTCTCTTTCTGCCTCCTCATCTCTCTCTCTTTCTGCCTCCTCATCTCTCTCTCTCTGTCTCTTTCTGCCTCCTCATCTCTCTCTCTTTCTGCCTCCTCATCTCTCTCTCTGTCTCTTTCTGCCTCCTCATCTCTCTCTCTCTCTCTTTCTGCCTCCTCATCTCTCTCTCTTCTCTTTCTCTACCTCCTCATCTCTCTCTCTGTCTCTTTCTGCCTCCTCATCTCTCTCTCTTTCTGCCTCTCATCTCATCTCTTTCTGCCTCTCATCTCTCTCTCTCTGTCTCTTTCTGCCTCCTCATCTGTCTCTCTCTGCCTCCTCATCTCTCTCTCTCTTTCTGCCTCCTCATCTCTCTCTCTCTCTTTCTGTCTCTTCTACCTCCTCTCTCTCTCTCTCTGTCTCTTTCTGCCTCCTCATCTCTCTCTCTTTCTGCCTCCTCATCTCTCTCTCTCTGTCTCTTTCTACCTCCTTATCATCTCTCTCTGTCTCTTTCTGCCTCTCATCTCTCTGCCTCCTCATCTCTCTCTCTGTCTCTTTCTGCCTCCTCATCTCTCTCTCTGCTCTCATCTCTCTCTCTGTCTCTTTCTGCCTCCTCATCTCTCTCTCTCTGTCTCTTTCTGCCTCCTCATCTCTCTCTCTTTCTGCTCCTCATCTCTCTCTCTTTCTGCCTCCTCATCTCTCTCTCTCTGTCTCTTTCTGCCTCCTCATCTCTCTCTCTGTCTCTTTCTGCCTCCTCATCTCTCTCTCTCTGCCTCCTCATCTCTTCTTTCTGCCTCCTCATCTCTCTCTCTCTGTCTCTTTCTGCCTCCTCATCTCTCTCTCTTCTGCCTCCTCATCTCTCTCTCTCTGTCTCTTTCTACCTCCTCATCGCTCTCTCTCTGTCTCTTTCTGCCTCCTCATCTCTCTCTCTTTCTGCCTCCTCATCTCTCTCTCTCTGTCTCTTCTGCCTCCTCATCTCATCTCTCTCTTTCTGCCTCCTCATCTCTCTCTCTGTTCTGCTCTCATCTCTCTCTCTCTGTCTCTTTCTGCCTCCTCATCTCTCTCTCTGTCTCTTTCTGCCTCCCTCATCTCTCTCTCTTTCTGCCTCCTCATCTCTCTCTCTCTCTTCTGCCTCCTCATCTCTCTCCTTTCTGCCTCCTCTCTCTCTCTCTTTCTGCCTCCTCATCTCTCTCTCTTTCTGCCTCCTCATCTCTCTCTCTTTCTGCCTCCTCATCTCTCTCTCTCTGTCTCTTTCTGCCTCCTCATCTCTCTCTCTTTCTGCCTCCTCATCTCTCTCTCTCTGTCTCTTTCTGCACCTCCTCATCTCTCTCTCTCTTTCTGCCTCCTCATCTCTCTCTCTTTCTGCCTCCTCATCTCTCTCTCTCTGTCTCTTTCTGCCTCCTCATCTCTCTCTCTTTCTGCCTCCTCATCTCTCTCTCTCTGTCTCTTTCTACCTCCTTATCGCTCTCTCTCTGTCTCTTTCTGCCTCCTCATCTCTCTCTCTTTCTGCCTCCTCATCTCTCTCTCTGTCTCTTTCTGCCTCCTCATCTCTCTCTCTTTCTGCCTCCTCATCTCTCTCTCTTTCTGCCTCCTCATCTCTCTCTCTCTGTCTCTTTCTACCTCCTTATCGCTCTCTCTCTGTCTCTTTCTGCCTCCTCATCTCTCTCTGTCTCTCTCTCTGCTCTCCTCTTCTCTCCTCTCTCTCTCTCTTTCTGCCTCCTCATCTCTCTCTCTTTCTGCCTCCTCATCTCTCTCTCTTTCTGCCTCTCTCTCTCTCTTTCTGCCTCCTCATCTCTCTCTCTCTTCTGCCTCCTCATCTCTCTCTCTCTGTCTCTTTCTGCATCTCTCTCTCTTTCTCATCTCATCTCTCTCTCTGTCTCTTTCTGCCTCCCTCATCTCTCTCTTTCTGTCTCCTTCTGCCTCTCTCTCTCTCTCTTTCTGCCTCCTCATCTCTCTGTCTCTTTCTGCCTCCTCATCTCTCTCTCTCTGTCTCTTTCTCCTCCTTATCGCTCTCTCTCTGTCTCTTTCTGCCTCCTCATCTCTCTCTCTTTCTGCCTCCTCATCTCTCTCTCTCTGTCTCTTTCTGCCTCCTCATCTCTCTCTCTTTCTGTCTCTTCCTCCTCATCTCTCTCCTCTCTTCTGCCTCCTCATCTCTCTCTCTCTGTCTCTTTCTACCTCCTTATCGCTCTCTCTCTGTCTCTTTCTGCCTCCTCATCTCTCTCTCTTTCTGCCTCCTCATCTCTCTCTCTCTGTCTCTTTCTACCTCCTTATCGCTCTCTCTCTCTTTCTGCCTCCTCATCTCTCTCTCTGCCTCCTCATCTCTCTCTCTCTCTCTTTCTGCCTCCTCATCTCTCTCTCTTTCTGCCTCCTCATCTCTCTCTCTCTGTCTCTTTCTGCCTCCTCATCTCTCTCTCTCTGTCTCTTTCTGCCTCCTCATCTCTCTCTCTTTCTGCCTCCTCATCTCTCTCTCTCTGTCTCTTTCTGCCTCCTCATCTCTCTCTGTCTCTTTCTACCTCCTCATCTCTCTCTCTTTCTGCCTCCTCATCTCTCTCTCTGTCTCTTTCTGCCTCCTCATCTCTCTCTCTTTCTGCCTCCTCATCTCTCTCTCTCTGTCTCTTTCTGCCTTATCGCTCTCTCTCTGTCTCTTTCTGCCTCCTCTCTCTCTCTTTCTGCCTCCTCATCTCTCTCTCTCTTCTTTCTGCCTCATCTCTCTCTCTCTCTTTCTGCCTCCTCATCTCTCTCTCTGTCTCTTTCTGCCTCCTCATCTCTCTCTCTCTGTCTCTTTCTCCTCCTCATCTCTCTCTCTCTGTCTCTTTCTGCCTCCTCATCTCTCCTCTTTCTGCCTCCTCATCTCTCTCTCTCTGTCTCTTTCTGCCTCCTCATCTCTCTCTCTTTCTGCCTCTCATCTCTCTCTCTCTGTCTCTTTCTGCCTCCTCATCTCTCTCTCTCTGTCTCTTTCTGCCTCCTCATCTCTCTCTCTCTTTCTGCCTCCTCATCTCTCTCTCTCTCTTTCTGCCTCCTCATCTCTCTCTCTCTGTCTCTTTCTACCTCCTCATCTCTCTCTCTCTGTCTCTTTCTGCCTCCTCATCTCTCTCTCTTTCTGCCTCCTCATCTCTCTCTCTTTCTGCCTCCTCATCTCTCTCTCTCTTTTCTGCCTCCTCATCTCTCTCTCTCTCTCTTTCTGCCTCCTCATCTCTCTCTCTCTGTCTCTTTCTGCCTCCTCATCTCTCTCTCTCTGTCTCTTTCTGCCTCCTCATCTCTCTCTCTCTTTCTGCCTCCTCATCTCTCTCTCTCTGTCTCTTTCTGCCTCCTCATCTCTCTCTCTCTGTCTCTTTCTGCCTCCTCATCTCTCTCTCTTTCTGCCTCCTCATCTCTCTCTCTCTTTCTGCCTCTCTCTCTCTCTCTCTGTCTCTTTCTCCTCTCGCTCTCTCTCTGTCTCTTTCTGCCTCCTCATCTCTCTCTTTCTGCCTCCTCATCTCTCTCTCTCTGTCTCTTTCTGCCTCCTCATCTCTCTCTGTCTCTTTCTGCCTCCTCATCTCTCTCTCTTCTGCCTCCTCATCTCTCTCTCTCTGTCTCTTTCTGCCTCCTTCTCTCTCTCTCTCTTTCTGCCTCCCCTCTCTCTCTCTGTTTCTGCCTCCTCATCTCTCTCTCTGTCTCTTTCTGCCTCCTCATCTCTCTCTCTCTCTTTCTGCCTCCTCATCTCTCTCTCTCTCTTTCTGCCTCCTCATCTCTCTCTCTCTGTCTCTTTCTGCCTCCTCATCTCTCTCTGTCTCTTTCTACCTCCTCATCTCTCTCTCTGTCTCTTTCTGCCTCCTCATCTCTCTCTCTCTCTTTCTACCTCCTCATCTCTCTCTCTTTCTGCCTCTCTCTCTCTGCCTCTGTCTCATCTGCTCTCTCTCTCTTCTCTCCTCATCTCTCTCTCTGTCCTTTCTCCTCATCTCTCTCTCTGTCTCTTTCTGCCTCCTCATCTCTCTCTCTTTCTGTCTCTTTCTCCTCCTTTCTGCCTCTCATCTCTCTCTCTTTCTGCCTCTCATCTCTCTCTCTTTCTGCCTCCTCATCTCTCTCTCTCTGCCTCTTTCTCTCCTCTTTCATCTCTCTCATCTCTGTCTCTTTCTGCCTCCTCATCTCTCTCTCTCTGTCTCTTTCTGCCTCCTCATCTCTCTCTCTTTCTGCCTCCTCATCTCTCTCTCTCTTTCTGCCTCCTCATCTCTCTCTCTCTGTCTCTTTCTACCTCCTTATCGCTCTCTCTCTGTCTCTTTCTGCCTCCTCATCTCTCTCTCTTTCTGCCTCCTCATCTCTCTCTGTCTCTTTCTGCCTCCTCATCTCTCTCTCTTTCTGCCTCCTCATCTCTCTCTCTCTGTCTCTTTCTGCCTCCTCATCTCTCTCTCTTTCTGCCTCCTCATCTCTCTCTCTCTGTCTCTTTCTGCCTCCTCATCTCTCTCTCTCTGTCTCTTTCTACCTCCTTATCGCTCTCTCTCTGTCTCTTTCTGCCTCCTCATCTCTCTCTCTTTCTGCCTCCTCATCTCTCTCTCTCTGTCTCTTTCTACCTCCTCATCTCTCTCTCTCTGTCTCTTTCTGCCTCTCATCTCTCTCTCTCTTTCTGCCTCCTCATCTCTCTCTCTGTCTCTTTCTGCCTCCTCATCTCTCTCTCTTCTGCCTCCTCATCTCTGTCTCTTTCTGCCTCCTCATCTCTCTCTCTGTCTCTTTCTACCTCCTCATCTCTCTCTCTGTCTCTGCCCTCCTCATCTCTCTACTTTCTGCCTCCTCATCTCTCTCTCTCTGTCTCTTTCTGCCTCCTCATCTCTCTCTCTTTCTGCCTCCTCATCTCTCTCTCTCTGTCTCTTTCTGCCTCCTCATCTCTCTCTCTTTCTGCCTCCTCATCTCTCTCTCTTTCTGCCTCCTCATCTCTCTCTCTCTGTCTCTTTCTACCTCCTTATCGCTCTCTCTCTGTCTCTTTCTGCCTCCTCATCTCTCTCTCTTTCTGCCTCCTCATCTCTCTCTCTTTCTGCCTCCTCATCTCTCTCTCTCTGTCTCTTTCTGCCTCCTCATCTCTCTCTCTTCTGTCTCTCTCATCTGTCTCTCTCTCTCATCTCTTTCTCTTTCTGCCTCCTCATCTCTCTCTGTCTCTTTTCTGCCTCCTCATCTCTCTCTCTCTTCTGCCTCCTCATCTCTCTCTCTGTCTCTTTCTGCCTCCTCATCTCTCTCTCTCTTTCTGCCTCCTCATCTCTCTCTCTCTGTCTCTTTCTGCCTCCTCATCTCTCTCTCTCTGTCTGCTTTTCTACCTCATCTCGCTCTCTCTCTGTCTCTTTCTGCCTCCTCATCTCTCTCTCTTTCTGCCTCCTCATCTCTCTCTCTCTGTCTCTTTCTACCTCCTTATCTCTCTCTCTGTCTCTTTCTGCCTCCTCATCTCTCTCTCTCTCTTCCTGCCTCTCTCTGTCTCTTTCTCTGTCTCTTTCTGCCTCCTCTCTCTCTCTCTGTCTCTTTCTACCTCCTTATCTCTCTCTCTGTCTCTTTCTGCCTCCTCATCTCTCTCTCTCTCTTTCTGCCTCCTCATCTCTCTCTCTGTCTCTTTCTACCTCCTCATCTCTCTCTCTCTTTCTGCCTCCTCATCTCTCTCTCTCTTCTGCCTCCTCATCTCTCTCTCTCTGTCTCTTTCTGCCTCCTTTCTCTCTCTCTGTCTCTTTCTGCCTCCTCATCTCTCTCTCTTCTGCCTCCTTTCACCTCCTCTCTCTCTGTCTCTTTCTGCCTCCTCATCTCTCTCTCTTTCTGCCTCCTCATCTCTCTCTCTCTGTCTCTTTCTGCCTCCTCATCTCTCTCTTTCTGCCTCCTCATCTCTCTCTCTTTCTGCCTCCCTCATCATCTCTCTCTCTGTCTCTTTCTACCTCCTTATCGCTCTCTCTCTCTGTCTCTTTCTGCCTCTCTCTCTCTCTTTCTGCCTCCTCTCATCTCTCTCTCTCTCTTTCTGCCTCCTCATCTCTCTCTCTCTGTCTCTTTCTGCCTCCTCATCTCTCTCTCTTTCTGCCTCCTCATCTCTCTCTCTCTGTCTCTTTCTACCTCCTTATCGCTCTCTCTCTGTCTCTTTCTGCCTCCTCATCTCTCTCTCTTTCTGCCTCCTCATCTCTCTCTCTCTCTCTCTCTTTCTGCCTCCTCTCTCTCTCTCTCTGTCTCTTTCTGCCTCCTCATCTCTCTCTCTTTCTGCTTTCTGCCTCTCTCTCTCTCTGTCTCTTTCTGCCTCCTCATCTCTCTCTCTCTGTCTCTTTCTACCTCCTTATCGCTCTCTCTCTGTCTCTTTCTGCCTCCTCATCTCTCTCTCTTCTGTCTCATCTCTCTCTCTCTGCCTCTACCTCATCTCTCTCTCTCTTTCTGCCTCCTCATCTCTCTCTCTTTCTGCCTCCTCATCTCTCTCTCTCTGTCTCTTTCTGCCTCCTCATCTCTCTCTTTCTGCCTCCTCATCTCCTCCTCTCTCTCTCTGTCTCTTTCTGCCTCCTCATCTCTCTCTCTTTCTGCCTCTTTCTGCTCTCCTCATCTCTCTCTCTCTTCTGCCTCCTCATCTCTCTCTCTCTGTCTCTTTCTGCCTCCTCATCTCTCTCTCATCTCTCTGCCTCCTCATCTCTCTCTCTGTCTCTTTCTGCCTCCTCATCTCTCTCTCTCTTCTGCCTCTCATCTCTCTCTCTCTGTCTCTTTCTACCTCCTCATCTCTCTCTCTGTCTCTTTCTGCCTCCCTCATCTCTCTCTCTCTGTCTCTTTCTGCCTCCTCATCTCTCTCTCTCTCTCTTTCTGCCTCCTCATCTCTCTCTCTCTTTCTGCTCTCTCTCTCTCTTTCTGCCTCTCATCTCTTTCTGCCTCCTCATCTCTCTCTCTCTTTCTGCCTCCTCATCTCTCTCTCTCTCTCTTTCTGCCTCCTCATCTCTCTCTCTGTCTCTTTCTGCCTCCTCATCT
>NW_025749946.1:0-17500 GCF_021184085.1 Oncorhynchus gorbuscha | reverse complement strand
TGTGTTGGGTGTGTGTGTGTTGGGTGTGTGTGTGTGTTTGTGTTGGGTGTGTGTGTGTTTGTGTTGGGTGTGTGTGTGTTTGTGTTGGGTGTGTGTGTGTGTTGTGTTGGGTGGGTGTGTGTGTGTGTGTTTGGGTGTGTGTGTGTTGGTGTGTGTGTTGTGTGTGTGTTGGGTGTGTGTGTGTTTGTGTTGGGTGTGTTGGGTGTGTGTGTGCTTGTGTTGGGTGTGTGTTGGGTGTGTGTGTGTTTTGTGTTGGGTGTGTGTTGTGTGTTTGTGTTGGGTGTGTGTGTGTTTGTGTTGGGTGTGTGTGTGTGTTTGTGTTGGGTGTGTGTTGGGTGTGTGTGTGTTTGTGTTGTGTGTGTGTGCGTGTTTGTGTTGGGTGTGTGTTGGGTGTGTTTTGGGTGTGTGTGTGTGTGTTTGTGTTGGGTGTGTGTTGGGTGTGTGTGTGTTTGTGTTGGGTGTGTGTGTGTGTTTGTGTTGTTGTGTGTGTGTGTTTTGTGTTGGGTGTGTTGGGTGTGTGTGTTTTTGTGTTGGGTGTGTGTGTGTTTTTGTGTTGGGTGTGTGTTGGGTGTGTGTGTGTGTTTGTGTTGGGTGTGTGTTGGGTGTGTGTGTGTGTGTTTGTGTTGGTGTGTTTGGGTGTGTGTGTGTGTGTTTGTGTTGGGTGTGTGTTGGGTGTGTGTGTTTTGAGTGTGTGTTGCGTGTGTGTATTTGTGTTGGGTGTGTGTTGGGTGTGTGTGTGTTGGGTGTGTGTGTGTGTGTTGGGTGTGTGTTGGGTGTGTGTGTGTGTGTTGGGTGTGTGTGTGTTGGGTGTGTGTTTGTGTGTTGGGTGTGTGTGGGTGTGTTGGGTGTGTGTGTGTGTGTGTGTTGGGTGTGTGTGTGTGTGTGTGTGTGTTGGGTGTGTGTGGGTGTGTTGGGTGTGTGTGTTGTGTGTGTGTGTTGGGTGTGTGTGTGTGTGTGTGTGTGTGTGTGTGTGTGTGTGTGTGTGTGTGTGTGTGTGTGTGTGTGTGTGTGTGTGTGTGTGTGTGTGTGTGTGTGTGTGTGTGTTGGGTGTGTGTGTGTGTTCTCCTTTCTGTTATCCCATTACTTCTGTCCATCCAGACTCCCATCCCATCTATCCCTCCCTTGACCTCCTGCTCCTGCTCAAAATTAACGCCTCTCTCCATTTGACTGAATCAATTCTCATCCCCATTTCCTCTCCCTCTGCTCTGTCAGTTGGTTTCCTCTCCTCTGTCAGTTGGTTTCCTCTCCTCTGTCAGTTGGTTTCCTCTCCTTTCTCTCCTCTCCTCTGTCAGTTGGATTCCTCCCTCTGTCAGTTGGTTCCCTCCCTCTGTCAGTTGGTTTCCTCTCCTCTGTCAGTTGGGTTCCTCTTCTCTTTCTCTCCCTCTCCTCTTTCTCTCCCTCTCTGCTGTCAGTTGGTTCCCTCTCCTCTGTCAGTTGGTTCCCTCTCCTCTGTCAGTTGGTTCCCTCCTCTGTCAGTTGGTTCCCTCTCCTCTGTCAGTTGGTTTCCCTCCTCTTTCTCTCCCTCTGTCAGTTGGTTTCCCCTCCTCTGTCAGTTGGTTGCCTCCTCTTTATCAGTTGGTTTCCTCTCCTCTGTCAGTTGGTTTCCTCCTCTGTCAGTTGGTTTCCTCTCCTCTTTCTCTCCTGTCCGTCAGTTGGTTTCCTCTCCTCTGTCAGTATGTTTCCTCTCCCCTGTCAGTATGTTTCCTCTCCTCTTATTCTCTCCCTCTCCTCTGTCAGTTGGTTTCCTCTCCTCTTCAGTTGGTTCCCTCCTCTGTCAGTTGGTTTCCTCTCCTCTGTCCCCTCTCCTCTGTCAGTTGGTTTCCTCTCCTCTGTCAGTTGGTTTCCTCTCCTCTTTCTCTCCCTCTCCTCTGTCAGTTGGTTTCCTCTCCTCTGTCAGTTGGTTCCCTCCACTGTCAGTATGTTTCCTCTCCTCTTTCTCTTCTCCTCTGTCAGTTGGTTCGCTCTCCTCTCTCTCCATCTCTGTCAGTATGGTTTCTCCTCTTTCTCTCCCTCTCCTCTGTCAGTTGGTTCGCTCTCCTCTTTCTCTCCATCTCCTCTGTCAGTTGGTTTCCTCTCCCTCTTTCTCTCCCTCTCCTCTGTCAGTTAGTTCCTCTCCTCTTTCTCCTCTCTCGTCTGTCAGTTGATTTCCTCTCCTCTTTCTCTCCCTCTCCTCTGTCAGTTGGTTTCCTCTCCTCTGTCAGTATGTTTCCTCTCCTCTTTCTCTCCTCTCCTCTGTCAGTTGGTTTCCTCTCCTCTGTCAGTTGGTTTCCTCTCCTCTGTCAGTTGGTTTCCTCTCCTCCTCTCCCTCTCCTCTGTCAGTTGGTTTCCTCTCCTCTGTCAGTTGGTTTCCTCTCCTCTGTCAGTTGGTTTCCTCTCCTCTGTCAGTTGGTTTCCTCTCCTCTTTCTCTCCCTCTCCTCTGTCAGTTGGTTTCCTCTCTCTCCCTCTCCTGTCAGTTGGTTTCCTCTCCTAAGTCAGTTGGTCTCCTCTCCTCTTTCTCTCCCTCTCCTAAGTCAGTTGGTTCCCTCTCCTCTGTCAGTTAGTTTCCTCTCCCTCTCCTCTGTCAGTTAGTTTCTCTCGGCCTCCTCTGTCAGTTGGTTTCCTCTCTTCTGTCAGTTGGTTTCCTCTCTCTTTCTCTCCCTCTCCTCTGTCAGTTGGTTTCCTCTCCTCTTTCTCTCCCTCTCCTCTGTCAGTATGTTTCCTCTCCTCTTTCTCTCCCTCTCCTCTGTCAGTTGGTTTCCTCTCCTCTTTCAGTTAGTTACCTCTCCCTCTCCTCTGTCAGTTGGTTTCCTCTCCTGTCAGTTGGTTCCCTCTCCTCTGTCAGTTGGTTCCCTCTCCTCTGTCAGTTGGTTCCCTCTCCTCTGTCAGTTGGTTCCCTCTCCTGTCAGTTGGTTTCCTCTCCTCTTTCTCTCCCTCTCCTCTGTCAGTTGGTTTCCTCTCCTCTTTCTCTCCCTCTCCTCTGTCAGTTGGTTTCCTCTCCTCTTTCTCTCCCTCTCCTCTGTCAGTTGGTTTCCTCTCCTCCGTCAGTTGGTTCCCTCTCCTCTTTCTCTCCCTCTCCTCTGTCAGTTGGTTTCCTCTCCTCTGTCAGTTGTTTCCTCTCCTCTGTCAGTTGGTTTCCTCTCCTCTGTCAGTTGGTTTCCTCTCCTCTTTCTCTCCCTCTCCTCTGTCAGTTGGTTTCCTCTCCTCTTTCTCTCCCTCTCCTGTCAGTTGGTTTCCTCTCCTAAGTCAGTTGGTCTCCTCTCCTCTTTCTCTCCCTCTCCTAAGTCAGTTGGTTCCCTCTCCTCTGTCAGTATGTTTCCTCTCCCCTGTCAGTATGTTTCCTCTCCTCTTATTCTCTCCCTCTCCTCTGTCAGTTGGTTTCCTCTCCTAAGTCAGTTGGTCTCCTCTCCTCTTTCTCTCCCTGTCCTCTGTCAGTTGGTTTCCTCTCCTCTGTCAGTATGTTTCCTCTCCCCTGTCAGTATGTTTCCTCTCCTCTTATTCTCTCCCTCTCCTCTGTCAGTTGGTTTCCTCTCCTCTGTCAGTTGGTTCCCTCTCCTCTGTCAGTTGGTTTCCTCTCCTCTGTCAGTTGGTTCCCTCTCCTCTGTCAGTTGGTTTCCTCTCCTCTGTCAGTTGGTTTCCTCTCCTCTTTCTCTCCCTCTCGTCTGTCAGTTGGTTTCCTCTCCTCTGTCAGTTGGTTCCCTCTCCACTGTCAGTATGTTTCCTCTCCTCTTTCTCTCCCTCTCCTCTGTCAGTTGGTTCGCTCTCCTCTTTCTCTCCATCTCCTCTGTCAGTATGTTTCCTCTCCTCTTTCTCTCCCTCTCCTCTGTCAGTTGGTTCGCTCTCCTCTTTCTCTCCATCTCCTCTGTCAGTTGGTTTCCTCTCCTCTTTCTCTCCCTCTCCTCTGTCAGTTAGTTCCTCTCCTCTTTCTCTCCCTCTCGTCTGTCAGTTGATTTCCTCTCCTCTTTCTCTCCCTCTCCTCTGTCAGTTGGTTTCCTCTCCTCTGTCAGTATGTTTCCTCTCCTCTTTCTCTCCCTCTCCTCTGTCAGTTGGTTTCCTCTCCTCTGTCAGTTGGTTTCTTCTCCTCTGTCAGTTGGTTTCCTCTCCTCTTTCTCTCCCTCTCCTCTGTCAGTTGGTTTCCTCTCCTCTGTCAGTTGGTTTCCTCTCCTCTGTCAGTTGGTTTCCTCTCCTCTGTCAGTTGGTTTCCTCTCCTCTTTCTCTCCCTCTCCTCTGTCAGTTGGTTTCCTCTCCTCTTTCTCTCCCTCTCCTGTCAGTTGGTTTCCTCTCCTAAGTCAGTTGGTCTCCTCTCTCTCTTTCTCTCCCTCTCCTAAGTCAGTTGGTTCCCTCTCCTCTGTCAGTTAGTTTCCTCTCCCTCTCCTCTGTCAGTTAGTTTCCTCTCGGCCTCCTCTGTCAGTTGGTTTCCTCTCTTCTGTCAGTTGGTTTCCTCTCTCTTTCTCTCCTCTCCTCTGTCAGTTGGTTTCTCTCCTCTTTCTCTCCCTCTCCTCTGTCAGTATGTTTCCTCTCCTCTTTCTCTCCCTCTCCTCTGTCAGTTGGTTTCCTCTCCTCTTCAGTTAGTTACCTCTCCCTCTCCTGTCAGTTGGTTTCCTCTCCTGTCAGTTGGTTCCCTCTCCTCTGTCAGTTGGTTCCCTCTCCTCTGTCAGTTGGTTCCCTCCTCCTCTGTCAGTTGGTTCCCTCCTCTGTCAGTTGGTTTCCTCTCCTCTGTCAGTTGGTTCCCTCTCCTCTGTCAGTTGGTTTCCTCCTCCTCTTTCCTCTCCTCTGTCAGTTGGTTTCCTCTCCTCTTCTCTCCCTCTCCTCTGTCAGTTGGTTTCCTCTCTCCGCTGGTTCCCTCCTTCTCTCCCTCTCCTCTGTCAGTTGGTTTCCTCTCCTCTTTCAGTTGTCCCTCTCCTCTGTCAGTTGGTTTCCTCCCTCTGTCAGTTGGTTTCCTCTCTCTTTCTCTCCCTCTCCTCTGTCAGCTGGTTTCCTCTCCTCTTCTCTCCTCCTGTCAGTTGGTTTCCTCTCCTGTCAGTTGGTCTCCTCTCCTCTTTCTCCCTCTCTAAGTCAGTTGGTTCCCTCCTCTGTCAGTTAGTTTCCTCTCCCTCTCCTCTGTCAGTTGGTTTCCTCTCGGCCTCTCTGTCTCTCCCTCTCCTCTGTCAGTTGGTTTCCTCTCCCTCTCCTCTGTCAGTTGGTTTCCTCTCTCCCTCTCCCTCTCCTCTGTCAGTTGGTTCCCTCTCCTCTGTCAGTTGGTTTCCCTCTGTCAGTTGGTTTCCTCCTCTCTTCTCTCTCCCTCTCCTCCGTCAGTTGGTTTCTCTCCTCTTTTCTCCCTCTCCTCTCGTCAGTTGGTTTCCTCTCCTTTATCAGTTGGTTTCCTCTCCTCTGTCAGTTGGTTTCCCTCTCTCTTTCTCTCCCTGTCCTCTGTCAGTTGGTTTCCTCTCCTCTGTCAGTATGTTTCCTCTCCTCTGTCAGTATGTTTCCTCTCCTCTGTCAGTATGTTTCCTCTCTCTTATTCTCTCCTCTCTCCTCTGTCAGTTGGTTTCTCTCCTCCGTCAGTTGGTTCCCTCTCCTCTGTCAGTTGGTTTCCTCTCCTCTGTCAGTTGGTTTCCTCTCCTCTTTCTCTCCCTCTGTCAGTTGGTTCCCTCTCCTCTGTCAGTATGTTTCCTCCTCCTCTTTCTCTCCTCTCCTCTGTCAGTTGGTTTGCTCTCCTCTTTCTCTCCATCTCCTCTGTCAGTTGGTTTCTCTCTCTTTCTCTCCCTCTCCTCTGTCAGTTGGTTCCCCTCCTCTGTCAGTATGTTTCCTCTCCTCTTTCTCTCCCTCTCCTCTGTCAGTTGGTTCGCTCTCCTCTTTCTCCATCTCCTCTGTCAGTTGGTTTCCTCTCTCTTTCTCTCCCTCTCCTCTGTCAGTTGGTTTCCTCTCCTCTTTCTCCTCTCTGTCAGTTGGTTTCCTCTCCTCTGTCAGTTGGTTTCCTCTCCTCTGTCAGTTGGTTTCCTCTCCTCTGTCAGTTAGTTTCCTCTCCTCTGTCAGTTGGTTTCCTCTCCTCTGTCAGTTGGTTTCCTCTCCTCTTTCTCTCCCTCTCCTCTGTCAGTTGGTTTCCTCTCCTCTTTCTCTCCTCTCCTGTCAGTTGGTTTCCTCTCCTAAGTCAGTTGGTCTCCTCTCCTCTTTCTCCCCTCTCCTAAGTCAGTTGGTTCCCTCTCCTCTGTCAGTTAGTTTCCTCTCCCTCTCCTCTGTCAGTTAGTTTCCTCTCGGCCTCCTCTGTCAGTTGGTTTCCTCTCTTCTGTCAGTTGGTTTCCTCTCCTCTTTCTCTCCCTCTCCTCTGTCAGTTGGTTTCCCTCTCCTCTTTCTCCTCCCTCTCCTCTGTCAGTATGTCTTCCTCTCCTTTTTCTCCTCTCCTCTGTCAGTTGGTTTCCTCTCCTCTTTCTCTCCCTCTCTCTCTGTCAGTATGTTTCCTCGCCTCTTTCTCCTCTCTGTCAGTTGGTTTCTCTCTCTGTCAGTTAGTTACCTCTCTCTCCTCTGTCTCCTCTGTCAGTTGGTTTCTCCTCTGTCGGTTGGTTTCCTGTCAGTTGGTTCCCTCTCCTGTCAGTTGGTTTCCTCTCTGTCAGTTGGTTTCCCTCCTCTTTCTCTCCCTCTCCTCTGTCAGTTGGTTTCCCTCTCCTCAGTTGGTTCCCTCTCCTCTTTCTCTCCCTCTCCTCTGTCAGTTGGTTTCCTCTCCTCTTTCTCTCCCTCCCCTCTGTCAGTTTGGTTCCCTCTCCTCTGTCAGTTGGTTTCCTCTCCTCTTTCTCTCCCTCTCCTCTCAGTTGGTTGCACCTCTCCTCTGTCAGTTGGTTTCCTCTCCTTGTCTCTCCCTGTCCTCTGTCAGTTGGTTTCCTCTCCTCTGTCAGTATGTTCCTCTCCTCTGTCAGTATGTTTCCCCTCTCCCTCTGTCAGTATGTTTCCTCTCCTTATTCTCTCCCTCTCCTCTGTCAGTTGGTTTCCTCTCCTCCGTCAGTTGGTTCCCTCTCCTCCGTCAGTTGGTTTCCTCTCCTCTGTCAGTTGGTTTCCTCTCCTCTTTCTCTCCCTCTGTCAGTTGGTTCCCTCTCCTCTGTCAGTATGTTTCCTCTCCTCTTTCTCTCCCTCTCCTCTGTCAGTTGGTTCGCTCTCCTCTTTCTCTCCATCTCCTCTGTCAGTTGGTTTCCTCTCCTCTTTCTCTCCCTCTCCTCTGTCAGTTGGTTCCCTCTCCTCTGTCAGTATGTTTCCTCTCCTCTTTCTCTCCCTCTCCTCTGTCAGTTGGTTCGCTCTCCTCTTTCTCTCCATCTCCTCTGTCAGTTGGTTTCCTCTCCTCTTTCTCTCCCTCTCCTCTGTCAGTTGGTTTCCTCTCCTCTTTCTCTCCCTCTCCTCTGTCAGTTGGTTTCCTCTCCTCTGTCAGTTGGTTTCCTCTCCTCTGTCAGTTGGTTTCCTCTCCTCTGTCAGTTAGTTTCCTCTCCTCTGTCAGTTGGTTTCCTCTCCTCTGTCAGTTGGTTTCCTCTCCTCTTTCTCTCCCTCTCCTCTGTCAGTTGGTTTCCTCTCCTCTTTCTCTCCCTCTCCTGTCAGTTGGTTTCCTCTCCTAAGTCAGTTGGTCTCCTCTCCTCTTTCTCTCCCTCTCCTAAGTCAGTTGGTTCCCTCTCCTCTGTCAGTTAGTTTCCTCTCCCTCTCCTCTGTCAGTTAGTTTCCTCTCGGCCTCCTCTGTCAGTTGGTTTCCTCTCTTCTGTCAGTTGGTTTCCTCTCCTCTTTCTCTCCCTCTCCTCTGTCAGTTGGTTTCCTCTCCTCTTTCTCTCCCTCTCCTCTGTCAGTATGTTTCCTCTCCTTTTTCTCTCCCTCTCCTCTGTCAGTTGGTTTCCTCTCCTCTTTCTCTCCCTCTCCTCTGTCAGTATGTTTCCTCGCCTCTTTCTCTCCCTCTCCTCTGTCAGTTGGTTTCCTCTCCTCTGTCAGTTAGTTACCTCTCCCTCTCCTCTGTCAGTTGGTTTCCTCTCCTCTGTCAGTTGGTTCCCTCTCCTCTGTCAGTTGGTTTCCTCTCCTCTGTCAGTTGGTTCCCTCTCCTGTCAGTTGGTTTCCTCTCCTCTTTCTCTCCCTCTCCTCTGTCAGTTGGTTTCCTCTCCTCTTTCTCTCCCTCTCCTCTGTCAGTTGGTTTCCTCTCCTCCGTCAGTTGGTTCCCTCTCCTCTTTCTCTCCCTCTCCTCTGTCAGTTGGTTTCCTCTCCTCTGTCAGTTAGTTACCTCTCCCTCTCCTCTGTCAGTTGGTTCCCTCTCCTCTGTCAGTTGGTTTCCTCTCCTCTTTCTCTCCCTCTCCTCCGTCAGTTGGTTGCCTCTCCTTTATTAGTTGGTTTCCTCTCCTCTGTCAGTTGGTTTCCTCTCCTCTGTCAGTTGGTTTCCTCTCCTCTTTCTCTCCCTGTCCTCTGTCAGTTGGTTTCCTCTCCTCTGTCAGTATGTTTCCTCTCCTCTGTCAGTATGTTTCCTCTCCTCTGTCAGTATGTTTCCTCTCCTCTTATTCTCTCCCTCTCCTCTGTCATTTGTTTCCCCCTCTGCTCTGTCAGTTGTTTCCTCTCCTCCTGTCAGTTGGTTTCTCTCTTCTTTCTCTCTTTCTCCTCTTTGTCAGTTGGTTTCCTCTCCTCTTTCTCTCCCTCTCCTCTGTCAGTTGGTTCGCTCTCCTCTTTCTCTCCATCTCCTCTGTCAGTTGGTTTCCCTCTCTTTCCCTCTCCTCTGTCAGTTGGTTTCCTCTCCTCTGTCAGTTAGTGACCTCTCTTTCCTCCCTCCTCTGTCAGTTGGTTCCCTCTCTTTCTCTCCATCTCCTCTGTCAGTTGGTTTCCTCTCCTCTTTCTCTCCCTCTCCTCTGTCAGTTGGTTTCCTCTCCTCTTTCTCTCCCTCTCCTCTGTCAGTTGGTTTCCTCTCCTCTGTCAGTTGGTTTCCTCTCCTCTGTCAGTTGGTTTCCTCTCACTCTTTCTCTCCTCTGTCAGTTGGTTTCCTCTCCTCTGTCAGTTGGTTTCCTCTTTCTCTCTCTCCTCTGTCAGTTGTTTCCTCTCCTCTTTCTCTCCCTCTCCTGTCAGTTGGTTTCCTCTCCCTAAGTCAGTTGGTCTCCCTCTCCTCTTTCTCTCCCTCTCCTAAGTCAGTTGGTTCCCTCTCCTCTGTCAGTTAGTTTCCTCTCCCTCTCCTCTGTCAGTTAGTTTCCTCTCGGCCTCTCTGTCAGTTGGTTTCCTCTCTTCTGTCAGTTGGTTTTTCCTCTCCTCTTTCTCTCCCTCTCCTCTGTCAGTTGGTTTCCTCTCTCTTTCTCTCCCTCTCCTCTGTCAGTATGTTTCCTCTCCTTTTTCTCTCCCTCTCCTCTGTCAGTTGGTTTCCTCTCCTCTTTCTCTCCCTCTCCTCTGTCAGTATGTTTCCTCGCCTCTTTCTCTCCCTCTCCTCTGTCAGTTGGTTTCCTCTCCTCTGTCAGTTAGTTACCTCTCCCTCTCCTCTGTCAGTTGGTTTCCTCTCCTCTGTCAGTTGGTTCCCTCTCCTCTGTCAGTTGGTTTCCTCTCCTCTGTCAGTTGGTTCCCTCTCCTGTCAGTTGGTTTCCTCTCCTCTTTCTCCTCCCTCTCCTCTGTCAGTTGGTTTCCTCTCCTCTTTCTCTCCCTCTCCTCTGTCAGTTGGTTTCCTCTCCTCCGTCAGTTGGTTCCCTCTCCTCTTTCTCTCTCCTCTGTCAGTTGGTTTCCTCTCCTCTGTCAGTTAGTTTACCTCTCCCTCTCCTCTGTCAGTTGGTTCCCTCTCCTCTGTCAGTTGGTTTCCTCTCCTTTATCAGTTGGTTTCCTCTCCTCTGTCAGTTGGTTTCCTCTCCTCTGTCAGTTGGTTTCCTCTCCTCTGTCAGTTGGTTTCCTCTCCTCTTTCTCTCCCTGTCCTCTGTCAGTTGGTTTCCTCTCCTCTGTCAGTATGTTTCCTCTCCTCTGTCAGTATGTTTCTCTCCCTGTCAGTATGTTTCCTCTCCTCTTATTCTCTCCCTCTCCTCTGTCAGTTGGTTTCCTCTCCTCTCAGTTGGTTCCCTCTCCTCTGTCAGTTGGTTTCCTCTCCTCTGTCAGTTGGTTTCCTCTCCTCTTTCTCTCCCTCTCCTCTGTCAGTTGGTTCCCTCTCCTCTGTCAGTATGTTTCCTCTCCTCTTTCTCTCCCTCTCCTCTGTCAGTTGGTTCGCTCTCCTCTTTCTCTCTCCATCTCCTCTGTCAGTTGGTTTCCTCTCATCTTTCTCTCCCTCTCTGTCAATTTGGTTTCCTCTCCTCTTTCTCTCCTCTCCTCTGTCAGTTGGTTTCCTCTCCTTTGTCAGTTTGGTTTCCTCTCCTCTGTCAGTTAAGTTCCTCTCCTCTTTCTCTCCCTCTCGTCTGTCAGTTGGTTTCCTCTCCTCTTTCTCTCCCTCTCCTCTGTCAGTTGGTTTCCTCTCCTCTGTCAGTTGTTTTCCTCTCCTCTTTCTCTCCCTCTCCTCTGTCAGTTGGTTCCCTCTCCTCTGTCAGTTGTTTTCCTCTCCTCTGTCAGTTGTTTCCTCTCCTCTTTCTCTCCCTCTCCTCTGTCAGTTGGTTTCCTCTCCTCTTTCTCTCCCTCTCCTGTCAGTTGGTTTCCTCTCCTAAGTCAGTTGGTTTCCTCTCCTCTTTCTCTCCCTCTCCTCTGTCAGTTGGTTTCCTCTCCTCTGTCAGTTGTTTCCTCTCCTCTGTCAGTTGTTTCCTCTCCTCTGTCAGTTGGTTTCCTCTCCTCTTTCTCTCCCTCTCCTCTGTCAGTTGGTTTCCTCTCCTCTTTCTCTCCCTCTCCTCTGTCAGTTGGTTTCCTCTCCCTCTCCTCTGTCAGTTGGTTCCCTCTCCCTCTCCTCTGTCAGTTGGTTTCCTCTCCTCTGTCAGTTAGTGACCTCTCCCTCTCCTCTGTCAGTTGGTTCCCTCTCCTCTGTCAGTTGGTTTCCTCTCCTCTTTCTCTCCCTCTCCTCCGTCAGTTGGTTGCCTCTCCTTTATCAGTTGGTTTCCTCTCCTCTGTCAGTTGGTTTCCTCTCCTCTGTCAGTTGGTTTCCTCTCCTCTTTCTCTCCCTGTCCTCTGTCAGTTGGTTTCCTCTCCTCTGTCAGTATGTTTCCTCTCCTCTGTCAGTATGTTTCCTCTCCTCTGTCAGTATGTTTCCTCTCCTCTTATTCTCTCCCTCTCCTCTGTCAGTTGGTTTCCTCTCCTCCGTCAGTTGGTTCCCTCTCCTCTGTCAGTTGGTTTCCTCTCCTCTGTCAGTTGGTTTCCTCTCCTCTTTCTCTCCCTCTCCTCTGTCAGTTGGTTCCCTCTCCTCTGTCAGTATGTTTCCTCTCCTCTTTCTCTCCCTCTCCTCTGTCAGTTGGTTCGCTCTCCTCTTTCTCTCCCTCTCCTCTGTCAGTTGGTTTCCTCTCCTCTTTCTCTCCCTCTCCTCTGTCAGTTGGTTTCCTCTCCTCTTTCTCTCCCTCTCCTCTGTCAGTTGGTTTCCTCTCTTCTGTCAGTTGGTTTCCTCTCCTCTTTCTCTCCCTCTCGTCTGTCAGTTGGTTTCCTCTCCTCTTTCTCTCCCTCTCCTCTGTCAGTTGGTTTCCTCTCCTCTGTCAGTGTGTTTCCTCTCCTCTTTCTTTCCCTCTCCTCTGTCAGTTGGTTTCCTCTCCTCTGTCAGTTGGTTTCCTCTCCTCTGTCAGTTGGTTTCCTCTCCTCTGTCAGTTGTTTTCCTCTCCTCTGTCAGTTGGTTTCCTCTCCTCTTTCTCTCCCTCTCCTCTGTCAGTTGGTTTCCTCTCCTCTTTCTCTCCCTCTCCTGTCAGTTGGTTTCCTCTCCTAAGTCAGTTGGTCTCCTCTCCTCTTTCTCTCCCTCTCCTAAGTCAGTTGGTTCCCTCTCCTCTGTCAGTTAGTTTCCTCTCGGCCTCCTCTGTCAGTTGGTTTCCTCTCTTCTGTCAGTTGGTTTCCTCTCCTCTTTCTCTCCCTCTCCTCTGTCAGTTGGTTTCCTCTCCTCTTTCTCTCCCTCTCCTCTGTCAGTATGTTTCCTCTCCTCTTTCTCTCCCTCTCCTCTGTCAGTTGGTTTCCTCTCCTCTTTCTCTCCCTCTCCTCTGTCAGTATGTTTCCTCTCCTCTTTCTCTCCCTCTCCTCTGTCAGTTGGTTTCCTCTCCTCTGTCAGTTAGTTACCTCTCCCTCTCCTCTGTCAGTTGGTTTCCTCTCCTCTGTCAGTTGGTTCCCTCTCCTCTGTCAGTTGGTTTCCTCTCCTCTGTCAGTTGGTTTCCTCTCCTCTGTCAGTTGGTTCCCTCTCCTGTCAGTTGGTTTCCTCTCCTCTTTCTCTCCCTCTCCTCTGTCAGTTGGTTTCCTCTCCTCTTTCTCTCCCTCTCCTCTGTCACTTGGTTTCCTCTCCTCTTTCTCTCCCTCTCCTCTGTCAGTTGGTTTCCTCTCCTCTGTCAGTTGGTTCCCTCTCCTCTTTCTCTCCCTCTCCTCTGTCAGTTGGTTTCCTCTCCTCTGTCAATTGGTTTCCTCTCCTCTTTCTCTCTCCTCTCCTCTGTCAGTTGGTTTCCTCTCCTCTTTCTCTCCCTCTCCTCTGTCAGTTGGTTTCCTCTCCCTCTCCTCTGTCAATTGGTTTCCTCTCCTCTTTTCTCTCCCTCTCCTCTGTCAGTTGGTTTCCTCTCCTCTGTCAGTTGAACCTCTCCCTCTCCTCTGTCAGTTGGTTTCCTCTCCTCTTTCTCTCCTCCTCCTCTGTCAGTTGGTTTCCTCTCCTCTTTCTCTCCCTCTCCTCTGTCAGTTGGTTTCCTCTCCTCTTTCTCTCCCTCTCCTCTGTCAGTTGGTTTCCTCTCCTCTGTCAGTTGGTTTCCTCTCCTCTTTCTCTCCCTCTCCTCTGTCTCATTTGGTTTCCTCTCCTCTTTCTCTCCCTCTCCTCTGTCAGTTAGTTTCCCTCTCCTCTGGATCCACTTGGCTTTCCTCTCACCTCTACTGATCAATACTCACCTCTCCTCAGTTAGTCTACATTGGTTTCCTCTCCTCTATCAGTTTTATAAAGTTTATAACCTCTCAATCTACTACTGTCAGTTTCCTCTAACCCACAGTGTTTATAAGGCTGGTTATAACACTCTATCAGTTAGCTATTCCAGGACAATGAAATCAGATCACCTCTACTAGCTACTACAATGGCCACAGCATGTCTGTCACTCTAGCTACTACTACATAGTGACGTTTACATAACCACTAACTAGCCACAGTGTTTATAAAGGCTGGTTAGAACACTCTATCAGCTAGCTACTACATAGGCAGCATTTTACATAACCACTAACTAGCCACAGTGTTTATAAAGGCTGGTTAGAACACTCTATCAGCTAGCTACTACATAGTGACGTTTACATAACCACTAACTAGCCACAGTGTTTATAAAGGCTGGTTATAACACTCTATCAGCTAGCTACTACATAGTGACGTTTACATAACCACTAACTAGCCACAGTGTTTATAAAGGCTGGTTATAATACTGAATTACATCACAAAGCTATTTACAACATGCTTATAAGTACAGGAAAAACCAGTCTATGTCCCATAGTTTTCTGGTCATGTGAGCAGGAAAACTCCTGGCTATAAGCACAAGTCACCTGAAGAAATGTGTTATGGGTATCCACATCTAAACTCTGTCCCATTTCCTTCAATAAACGGCAGGATATTTACACGGCAACAGATAACCTCATCCACATCAGCTCTGTCCATTTCCTTCAATAAACTAATGTCATCCGCAAAAATGTGTCTCTATATATTCTGACTCTCTCACACAGTCTCTATATATTCTTGATTCTCTGTCTCTATATATTCTGACTCTCTCTCTCTGTCTCTATATATTCTGACTCTCTCTCTCACACAGTCTCTATATATTCTGACTCTCTCTCTCTATATATTCTGACTGTCTCTATATATTCTGATTCCCTCTCACACAGTCTCTATATATTCTGACTCTCTCAAAGTCTCTCAGTCTCTATATATTCTGACTCTCTCTCTCTCAGTCTCTATGTATATTCTGACTCTCTCTCTCTCAGTCTCTCACACCGTATATATTCTGACTCTCTCACACAGTCTCTATATATTCTGACTTCTCACACAGTCTCTATATATTCTCTCTCCAGTCTCTATATTTCTGACTCTCTCTCTCAGTCTCTATATATTCTGACTCTCTCACACAGTCTCTATATACTCTGCTCTCTCCACAGTTTCTATGTATTCTGACTCTCTCACACAGTCTCTAAATATTCTGACTCTCTCACACAGTCTATATATTCTGACTCTCTCACACAGTCTATGTATTCTGACTCTCTCACACAGTCTCTATATACTATGACTCTCTCACACAGTCTCTATATACTCTGACTCTCTCACACAGTCTCTAAATATTCTGACTCTCTCACACAGTCTCTATGTATTCTGACTCTCTCACACAGTCTCCATCTACTACCTAATACTACTGAAAGAATGACTGAAAGTTAAGTCTTGGCGGTGGAACACCATACCATTACAGATATTGAGTAGGTTTGTGATGACACAGCTCTACTTAAGCACATATTTGCTAAACCGCAAACAGTAATCAGTCTTCTGAAGGAAAAGGAGAGATGTACTAGCAGCGTCATATATGGCACCCTATTCCTATATAGTGCACTACTTTAGACTAGAGAGCCTATAGGAAGCTAGTAGTGTGCACTATATAGGGAATAGGGTGCCATTGGGATGTGCCGCCCATTAAAGGTCACATCCAGCACACCTGCTCTCCCCTGTGTGCCTGTCCCTGGGTGCCTGTCCCTGGGTGCCTGTCCCTGGTGCCTGTCCCTGGGTGCCTGTCCCTGGGTGCCTGTTCCTGAGTGCCTGTTCCTGAGTGCCTGTTCCTGAGTGCCTGTCCCTGAGTGCCTGTCCCTGAGTGCCTGTCCCTGGGTGCCTGTCCCTGTGTGCCTGTCCCTGGGTGCCTGTCCCTGGGTGCCTGTCCCTGGGTGCCTGTCCTGGGTGCCTGTCCCTGGGTGCCTGGCAGTGCGTGAACGTGTGTGTGTGTGTCTATCGTTATACGGCACACCAGATAAAACTGACATGGCCCAGAATTGACCTAAATCAGGCTGCCTGCCCTCTGCTAAGTCATCTTTTAGGTGAAATACTGTATGTGATATAAGAGGATAGAAGCATAGAACACAAAGACCCACACACACACACACTGGTGGCATCACACAGAAGCACACAGAAGCACTGGTTGGTGATGGTGAATGAATATTAGGGCCCACTAGATGGTGATAACGATGGTGAATGAACATTAGAGCCCACTGTCATGAGACTGCTTTTATAGAAAGCTGGGTCTTCAATCCCAACTGTAGTTATATCAGTCATATCAGGCAGAATGGGAATGTAGGAAGGGCTTTGATCCCAACTCTAGTTATATCCAGGCAGAATGGGAATGTAGGAAGGGCTTGATCCCAACTCTAGTTATATCAGTCATATCAGGCAGAATGGGAATGTAGGAAGGGCTTTGATCCCAGCTTTAGTTATATCAGTCATACCAGGCAGAATGGGAATGTAGGAAGGGCTTTGATCCCAGCTCTATTTATATCAGTCATATCAGGCAGAATGGGAATGTAGGAAGGGCTTTGATCCCAACTCTAGTTATATCAGGCAGAATGGGAATGTAGGAAGGGCTTTGATCCCAACTCTAGTTATATCAGGCAGAATGGGAATGTAGGAAGGGCTTTGATCCCAACTCTAGTTATATCAGTCATATCAGGCAGAATGGGAATGTAGGAAGGGCTTTGATCCCAACTCTAGTTATATCAGTCATATCAGGCAGAATGGGAATGTAGGAAGGGCTTTGATCTTGCGTATCTGAATGCTGCATAGAGTGTGTTTTTACAGGTGGAACACTCATTCTGTCTTTCTCTCTCTCTCTCACACATGCACACACACACATTCACACACACACACATTCACACACACACATTCACACACCTCAACAACCTACCTGGAAGCTGCTATTTCCACTTTCGTCCTGGAGGTGGCCCCTGCCCTCCGCGCCCCCTCCACGGCCCGGTCCACCTTCTCTTTGGTTTTGGGGTTCTTTAGCGGGATCAGCTGCTTCCTTATTCCACGAACCAACACGTTATTCTTGTACTTCCCCTCTTCCTTGTTCCCCTCGGGGAAGGTGGTGCACCCGTAACCGTGGCGCTTGTTGTTCAGCCACTCCCCCTCGTACTTCATCCCGTTGGAACGTTCGCTGACGCCGAACCCGTTGCGCTTGTCGTTCTTCCACTCCCCCGTGTACGTCTCGGTGGTGGTGGCGTCCACGTGATCCTCCAACAGCAAGTCCTCTTCCGGCAGCTCTCCGTCGCCCAGGGAGACGGTGGAGTTGGCGTCCGCGTCGGAGGAGCTGATGCGGCTCATAGCGGCGTCGCTGTGTGCCGAACTCCTCTTGCTGGAGATGGACGACTTCGATTCGGACTTGTGTAGCCGACGGAGGCTCCCGAACAGCGACCCGTGAAACAGACCCCTCTTCTTCTTCCCGGTGACCACTTCGCCGTCCGAGTGGAAGTTGAGGACGAACCCGCCGCGGCCGCCGGCCGGCGTGTCACCGGAGTGATCCTGGAGCACGGAGCCGTTACTCTGCTCGGAGCGCAGGGATGCCAAGGAGGTACGTAGCGGGGACTGGATCACAGTGGCCATGCCGTACGGAACACTCTGGCGCACGCCATATCCATGCCTCATCCCACCCATCCACTGGCCCTGATATGAACCTGGAGGAGAGACAGGACACATCTGGTGTGAATAGATTGATCGGTTGGCTGGTTGATTGATTACTCGATTGGTTGGTTGATTGATTTTAAAAGCAATAATTAAAAGCCACAGAAAGAAACTGACCCACCGGTCTCAACTAAGATAGTAATTCCCTACAACAATATTTTTTTATTTTACCTTTATTTAACTAGGCAAGTCAGTTAAGAACAAATTCTTATTTTCAATTACAGCCTAGGAACAATGGGTTACCTCTACACTCTAACCACTAGGCTACCCTACCACCTCTACACTCTAACCACTAGGCTACCCTACCACCTCTACACTCTAACCACTAGGCTACCTGCCACCTCTACACTCTAACCACTAGGCTACCTGCCACCTCTACACTCTAACCACTAGGCTACCTGCCACCTCTACACTCTAACCACTAGGCTACCTGCCACCTCTACACTCTAACCACTAGGCTACCTGCCACCTCTACACTCTAACCACTAGGCTACCCTACCACCTCTACACTCTAACCACTAGGCTACCTGCCACCTCTACACTCTAACCACTAGGCTACCTGCCACCTCTACACTCTAACCACTAGGCTACCCTGCCACCTCTATACTCTAACCACTAGGCTACCTGCCACCTCTACACTCTAACCACTAGGCTACCCTGCCACCTCTATACTCTAACCACTAGGCTACCTACCACCTCTACACTCTAACCACTAGGCTACCCTACCACCTCTACACTCTAACCACTAGGCTACCTACCACCTCTACACTCTAACCACTAGGCTACCCTACCACCTCTACACTCTAACCACTAGGC
>NW_025749945.1:0-21623 GCF_021184085.1 Oncorhynchus gorbuscha | reverse complement strand
TGAACGACTAGGTCTCGTCCATAGATACAGAACAAAAAAGGCTGAGCGACCAGGTCGTCCATAGATACAGAACAAAAAGACTGACGACTAAGGTCGTCCATAGATACAGAACAAAAAGACTGAGCGACAGGTCGTCCATAGATACAGAACAAAAAGACTAGATAGGTCGTCCAGAACAAAAAGACTGAACGACTATATCCCCCAGGTCTAGGTCTCGTCCATAGATACAGAACAAAAAGACTGAACGACTCAGGTCGCGTTTCTAGCAACCGAACTACCAGCCGGCTTGGGTAGCAACTCTAGATTTGTGTTGGGACTATATCTTGTGGAAGGATGAAATAGCATGAATAAATAAATCAAATAGTTTTTAATTAAAATATTTTAATCATTATTTGAAAATGTTGGTAAACCTGCTCTATAAAAGTGATAATGTCATGAAGCCGGTGTTTGGAGGACCTGGTAGATGACTTACATGTTTATCCCTCGCTGTGTAAACCCTGTGTGCTTCTCAGGATGTAGTAGCGGTCTTTTCTACTGTATTTAGTCTATTCATATACAGACACCCACCCTCACGCTTACCCCTCTTTCCCCTCATAATGAAAGCTGAGGTTTTATTGAACACACACCCACAGAGAGAGAGAGAGAGAGAGAGAGAGAGAGAGAGAGAGAGAGAGAGAGAGAGAGAGAGAGAGAGAGAGAGAGCAAAGGAGTAATCCTGCCTGACTGCCCTTAGGTAATCTTAGCTAGTCTGACTAAAATCCAAGTATTACTAAGCCATTTGTGATGAAGTTAATAAGAAAAGGAAACGGAATGACTGCTGTGGGTTTCAGTGTTGTCATAGCCACCATCCTAACCCAGGGGTCTCCATGTCACTTGCTTATAGTGACGCAGGGGGGCAGCGAGGGTTTCTACTCTCAGAAAGGGAACGAAACAGACAGAGAGAGAGAAAGAACTAAACAAAGAGGAAGAGAAAGGGGGTGAGAGAGAGAGAGAGAGAAAGAGAGAGAGAGAGAAAGAAAGATGGAGAGAGCATGAAAGAGAGAGAGAGCAGGAAAGAGAGAGAGAGAGAGCAGGAAAGAGAGAGAGAGCATGAAAGAGAGAGAGAAAGAAAGATTGAGAGAGCATGAGAGAGAGAGAGAGAGAGAGAGCAGGAAAGAGAGAGAGAGAGAGAGAGAGAGAGAGAGAGAGAGAGAGAGAGAGAGAGAGAGAGAGAGAAGAGAGAGAGAGAGAGAGCAGGAAAGAGACAGCCCCCAGCTTTCATATCACACATTAACAAGTTTTCAGGGGTCTCTTTCTGTTTCTAAAATCCTTTCAAAGAAATCTCTCTATAGCTTTGCCCCTTAGCCTGATTCTCTGTAAGGAAATGGCGTTCATATGAAAACCTTATTTCATGATGAGATAGTCATTATTTGGGTTGTGAGGTATGAATTATGTGGTTTGAATTAACTGTTAGCAGGAAAGAGAAGCCCCCAGCTTTATAAATCAATCAAAAAATCCTAAGCTTGAATATAAAAATTCTCTGTAAAAAGTTCATGGGGAGAAAACCTTATTTCTGATCTTGATATGTTAATTAATATAATTTGGTCTATGGTTTGAATTAACTGTTAATAATAAATCAATAAAATCCTAACAATGAATATAAAAATGAGAGAGAATATGCCTCCTTAAAAGCTTATGAAGCTGGCCATTACTCTGCTGAGAGACTCATAGCACAAATTCCAACCCTGTGATTCAGTGGTTGGCAGGAAAAGAGCTTTTTTAGATAATTGTTCTCTTTCCTAATACTCAAATAAAATGCTGGTTATCCGAGGTGGGAGAATCACACCCTACTCAAGAACAGTAAACCTTATCTTGATAAAGATGTTAACTCTAATATAATTTGGTCTATATATTAGATTTCATGTTTGCTCTTACTGTAATATGTACTGTACACTGTAGATGGACCAGATGCTGTCAGTAAATTGGTATGTATGGATCAATATTGGTGTGAGCTGTCTCAATGACTTATAGGAAATGGGATGGGATTTCTGAATAGAGAATGAATGGGCTGCTGTGAGTTGCTGATTGGTGTGGCCTCAATTGAGTGCTTTGCCTCTGAGTGTTTGCCTCACGGTGTCCCGTCATGGCTTGGTCAATATCCTGCCTCAGTTTCCAAATGCTTTCAGATGTGTGACTGAGTAATATCACTAGTGTGAGATAGATAGGGAGGACATTTAGACAGAGATAGCTGTTGATGTAAGTAGGTTGCTTAGTAGAGTGGAGCTGGGAGGATTAGGTTATGAGAGAGAGAGAGAGAGAGAGAGAGAGAGAGAGCAGCACACAGAGAGAGAGAGAGAGAGAGAGAGAGAGAGAGAGAGAGAGAGAGAGAGAGAGAGAGAGAGAGAGAGAGAGAGAGAGAGAGCACACATGAGAGAGAGAGAGAGAGAGAGAGAGAGAGAGAGAGAGAGAGGAGCATGCACACAGAGAGAGAGAGAGAGAGAGAGAGAGCATGCACACAGAGAGAGAGAGAGAGAGAGAGAGAGAGAGAGAGAGAGAGAGCATGCACACACGAGAGAGAGAGAGAGAGAGAGAGAGAGAGAGAGCAGAGAGAGAGAGAGAGAGAGAGAGAGAGAGAGAGAGAGAGAGAGAGGAGCATGCACACACACACAGGGGCTTGCCTCTTGCTCAAGGCATGTTGTGACCGACATCTGAAGGATTTCCTGATATGGCATGTGAGTCACAATTCTCAGAGACCACAATCAGTTCCTCGAATTGTTGCAAAGAGATTCACACCCCCACCCCACCTCTTTTATGCCATTCACTCGCTCATTCATACAGCTGTGGTCTGGGATGGGCAACAAATACCAATTACAAAATACGATAAAGATCAATGTATCAAAGTAAACTACAAAATACTTGTATTTTGAAATGTATTTAATTAAAATACATGTATTTTGAAATGTATTTAATTAAAATACATGTATTTTGAAATGTATTTAATTAAAATACATGTATTTTGAAATGTATTTAATTAAAATACATGTATTTTGAAATGTATTTAATTAAAATACATGTATTTTGAAATGTATTTAATTAAAATACATGTATTTTGAAATGTATTTAATTAAAATACTTGTATTTTGAAATGTATTTAATTAAAATACATGTAATTTGAAATAAAGAGAAATACATTTGCTAGTAGCCAGCCCGAACAGCAAACAACATTATCCGTAACTAACGGTTACAGTAGTGTTTTACTTGCTATGACTGTGATATGTTGTTTATCTATTAGTTGAATGTACTGACTGGAAGTCACTCTGGATAAGAGTATCTGCTACATGACCTAAATGTAAATGTACATTTGAACATGAAAATATCAAAATTAACTGCAAAGCACATTGGGTATTATTATCGGCCTTGAATCGGGACGGAGCTCTTTAGAATAGCGGATTGCAATTGTTCATTTTTACATATAAATGTATATTTAGTTAATTTAGCAGATGCTCTTGTCACACCATAGTGCCATTAGACTTCTGATACCAATGCAAGTTGAAAGGAGGCCACAAAATGGGGAACTGCTATAAAATAAAAATGGTACACAAAGGTATTTTGACAATTAAAATTACAGCCCTCGAAAGTATCTTGTTACAACATACATTGGAGTGTAGTTCAGACAAGAGTAATACTAATGAAAAAATACTCAAAAGTAATTGAAATACATATTTTAAATATACTTAACAGAAATAGTGCTAATTTCTGGCTGTGGCTGGCCATTCTAAATTCAGTGATGTTATCAGTGCCAGGACTCTACATGTGTGAATGCTGAAGTTATAGCATTTTCAGTCAACCCACATGAAAAAAACAAGGTTACTACAGAACAATAGAGTACTTACTGTAGAATTCTATAGTAAACTGTAGTATTGTAATAGAGATGCTGGGAGTTGAGAAGCAGGTGCAAGGGGTGAGTTTAATAATTACAAGAACCACAGACCGATACAAACCAAGCATGGCATCTGGTCACGACGCGCATAACCAATACTGCCCGGGGAATGGAAATAAGGGACTGACAGATATAGGGGAGGTAATCAGTGAAATTATGGAGTCCAGGTGTGTCTCATGATGAGGCGCAGGTGCGCGTAGTGATGGTGACAGGTGTGCGTAGTATTGGATGTGAACTAGAAAATATGAAGTTATGGCCATGTGCGAACTAGTATGAAGTTATGGATGTTTGAACATCACTTCTGAACTAGAAAATATGAAGTTATGGCCATGTTTGAGAACATCATCTGAACTAGAAAATATGAAGTTATGGCCATGTTTGAGAACATCACTTCTGAACTAGAAAATATGAAGTTATGGCCATGTTTGAGAACATCACTTCTGAACTAGAAAATATGAAGTTATGGCCATGTTTGAGAACATCACTTCTGAACTAGAAAATATGAAGTTATGGCCATGTTTGAGAACATCACTTCTGAACTAGAAAATATGAAGTTATGGCCATGTTTGAGAACATCACTTCTCACTAGAAGATATGAAGTTTCATGAACTCATTTCTGCTCTAGAAGATATGAAGTTATGGCCATGTTTGAGAGCATGTTCGAGAGCCTCATTTCTGCTCTGAAGTTACATGTTCCAGAGCCTCATTTCTGCTCTAGAAGATATGAAGTTATGGCCATGTTATGAAGTTATGGCATGTTCCACTTCTGCTCTAGAAGATATGAAGTTATGGCCATGTTCCAGAGCCTCATTTCTGCTCTAGAAGATATGAAGTTATGGCCATGTTTGAGAGCATCATTTCTGCTCTAGAAGATATGCATTTCTGCTCTAGAAGATGAAGTTACATGTTCGAGAGGCACATGAAGTTCATGTTCAGAGCCTCATTTCTGCTCTAGAAGATATGAAGTTATGGCCATGTTCGAGAGCACCACTTCTGCACTAGATAATATGAAGTTATGGACATGTTCGAGAGCATCACTTCTACTCGGTCGGTGATCAGTGACTGCGCAGAATCTTTTTCTTTTTACCAGCATTTTGCAACCCCAGATGCTGTCAAACACAACGAGGTCACGAGTTGTTGAATGTCAAAGTTCATGGATATCTGATCTGTTACTAGAGTATTTCTAAAGAAAGCAGTCGCCAGGCGGAAGGACACACTTAACAGTCACTATTTCATCAACTAAACTCACTATGGAGGCAAAGGTATTACATCACACCATCTAGTCCTTTTTCCTGGATTTAACTAGACAGATAGTCATTTAGATTGGATCTCTATTACACAATGCCATGGAGAAGGTCCAGTTGGTGAGAACAACCACCAGTATGGTGTCTATATTAGGATAGACGTCCTGCTGAGATGAGGCTTTCCTAATATGGACACCGTACAGAGTCATTTCACTTGCTGATGGTAAAGAAAATGATACATTTCCCTCACTGTGTTTAATACATACCAGTAAAGAAGCTGCAGTTTCATCAACGATGAAACCGACACACAACCACAGCCACCCCCCCATACACGCCCACACACCATACCAACACACACACACACTTCCACCCTACACACATACACAACCAGACATACAGTATACACCACACCTGCAGTCCCCTTCCCAGTAGGGTGCAACAGAGCTGTCCTACTGCAGCAGAGTACAGTTGTTCGTAGTAGAACGTGTCAGACCACAGGATGCAGCACTAGAGGGGGGCTGTACTGTAAATGTATGTGAAATACTCCAGATTTGCCACCCAGATTAGTCATTGAAGCAACAGCCAGAGTCGTCATTGAAGCGTTTCACTATGTGTCAGAAGTGCAGCGCTGTAAACTTCCTTTGACAATGAAATAATGCAATAACGGGGTGTCCCATTTTGGTCTGTTGTCTCGGTGTTGGACTGAACATAAACCATCAGGTGTTTCACTACGCATCACAATGAACAGTAAAAGAGTTCACCTTGACTTATTCATGTTCCCAGTAACTCACAGAAGACTCCGTACTGTTGACTTTGACCAGTGTATGAGAATTAAAGGGAGGAGTAATATGTATTCATCCAGTCAGTAGTATATACCACAATGTAGACGATGGGAATAAGGGAAATGAAGGCATGATGATCCATCCCTCTGGCCTTACTGTCAGCGTGTTGTGATGCATATCTTTTTGGAAAAGCAGCACAAAGTGACACATAGAAATCTCTATCTGTGAGTCAATAAGGTCCTGGAACAGAGAAGAGGATCAGAGAGACACCCTTTGCTCATTGCAGAACGTCCTTTCTTCATACTGGACATTGACGAGACCCTGAAAGTCACTCTTGCTGTTGAAATGTAGGATAATAAAGTATTGCATCGGTGCTTCTAGAGTATGCAGCTTTTACTAGTCTTTTGAAACATTCTGCCTACATTATCTTGTATAACCGAATGTACCGTTCCACCTTTTGTGAATAATATTTTTTCCGTAAGGTACAATAACGTGATACATTATCTTTTGTGATGAAATGTACCGTTCCACTTCGTGTTCATTACATATTTCCTTAATATGGATACATTACATGGTCTGCCCAAACATACTGTTACAACTTGTGTTACTGTTTCCATAACATCCATTTCTGAGATACATTATGTAGTGTGATCAATCTTTACAGTCTTTACAGAGTGATCGAAATTTAAAGGCAATGTTCTCGCGTCAGCCGAGACTGTATTCACGTTTGTTCCAGACAGACGATAGTTAGAGACTGCATTCACTGTTTGTTCCAGACAGACGATAGTTAGAGACTGTATTCACGGTTTGTTCCAGACAGACGATAGTTAGAGACTGCATTCACGGTTTGTTCCAGACAGACGATAGTTAGAGACTGTATTCACGGTTTGTTCCAGACAGACGATAGTTAGAGACTGCATTCACGGTTTGTTCCAGACAGACGATAGTTAGAGACTGCATTCACGGTTTGTTCCAGACAGAGGATAGTTAGAGACTGTATTCACGGTTTGTTCCAGACAGACGATAGTTAGAGACTGTATTCACGGTCTGTTCCAGACAGACGATAGTTAGAGACTGTATTCACGGTCTGTTCCAGACAGACGATAGTTAGAGACTGTATTCACGGTTTGTTCCAGACAGACGATAGTTAGAGACTGTATTCACGGTCTGTTCCAGACAGACGATAGTTAGAGACTGTATTCACGGTCTGTTCCAGACAGACGATAGTTAGAGACTGTATTCACGGTCTGTTCCAGACAGACGATAGTTAGAGACTGTATTCACGGTCTGTTCCAGACAGACGATAGTTAGAGACTGTATTCACGGTCTGTTCCAGACAGACGATAGTTAGAGACTGTATTTACGGTCTGTTCCAGACAGACGATAGTTAGAGACTGTATTCACGGTCTGTTCCAGACAGACAATAGTTCCAGTAAACCCTCCAGGTTAGCTGATTATAGGGTGCTATGTAAAGTTCATACTCTCTTGACTATGGTCATTCTTGGTTTCACACGTAACACAAGGCTTGTGCCGTACAGGCCCAAGGGGTCTACTGCCGGGCGAGGTGGTGAAACGTCCTGGAACTGTTACTGTGGTGGCGGTGTTCTGAGAAACAGGAAGTGTCTGTTCTGTTGACCTACCAGTAAACCTACTGGAACCAGTGAGCAGAAATAGGAGGTGCACCTGCACGTGTATAATCACCACTTCCCTCTGAAAAATGCATTTCCCCAAAGGGTTTGGTGACAAACTTGATATTAAATTGTCCCAATGTTCTCACTCCGGTGGCAGCATGTGACAAACATGTGAAGTCATACTTACTGTAACTTTAACACAATGATCTATTGTAGGTTGGCATCTGAAATGAGATGAAACCATTATTGACACTACTATGAGTCATTAAATATGAGATGAAACCATTATTGACACTACTATGAGTCATTAATGGCATCGATGGAGAGAGGGGGCAGAGAGGGAGGGGCAGAGAGAGGAGGGGCAGAGAGAGAGAGGGACACAGAGAGAGAAGGACAGAGACAGGACAGGCAGAGAGAGAAGGACAGAGACAGGAGGGGCAGAGAGAGAGAGAGAGAGAGGGACAGAGAGAAAGAGGAACAAAGAGAGGAGGGGCAGTGAGAGAGAGGGACAGAGTGAGAGAGAGGGACAGAGAGAGGGACAGAGAGAGGAGGGACAGAGAGAGGGACAGAGAGAGAGGGACAGAGAGAGAGAGGACAGAGAGATAGAGGCACAGAGAGAGAGAGAGGGACAGAGAGAGAGAAGGACAGAGACAGGATGGGTAGAGAGAGAGAGAGAGAGAGAGAGAGAGAGGGACAGAGAGAGGAGGGACAGAGAGAGGAGGGACAGAGAGAGAGGGACAGAGTGAGAGAGAGGGACAGAGAGAGGGACAGAGAGAAGAGGGACAGAGAGAGAGGGACAGAGTGAGAGAGAGGGACAGAGAGAGGAGGGACAGAGAGAGAGGGACAGAGTGAGAGAGAGGGACAGAGAGAGGGACAGAGAGAGGAGGGACAGAGAGAGGGACAGAGAGAAATCGGGACAGAGAGATGGACAGAGAGAGGGACAGAGAGAGGGACAGAGAGAGGGACTGAGAGATGAGTGGCAGAGAGAGGGACAGAGAGAGGGACAGAGAGAGGGACAGAGAGAGGAGGGACAGAGAGAGAGGGACAGAGTGAGAGAGAGGGACAGAGAGAGGAGGGACAGAGAGAGGGACAGAGAAATCGGGACAGAGAGATGGACAGAGAGAGGGACAGAGAGGGACAGAGAGAGGGACAGAGAGATGAGGGCAGAGAGAGGGACAGAGAGAGGGACAGAGAGAGGGACAGAGAGAGGAAGGGACAGAGAGAGGGACAGAGAGAGGAGGGACAGAGAGAGGGACAGAGAGAGGGACAGAGAGAGGGACAGAGAGATGAGTGGCAGAGAGAGGGACAGAGAGAGGGACAGAGAGAGGGACAGAGAGAGGGACAGAGAGAGGGACAGAGAGATGAGTGGCAGAGAGAGGGACAGAGAGAGGGACAGAGAGAGGGACAGAGAGAGGAGGGACAGAGAGAGGGACAGAGAGAGGAGTGGCAGAGAGAGGGACAGAGAGAGGAGGGACAGAGAGAGGAGGGACAGAGAGAGGGACAGAGAGGAGGGACAGAGAGAGGAGGGACAGAGAGAGGAGGGACAGAGAGAGGAGGGACAGAGAGAGGGACAGAGAGAAATCGGGACAGAGAGATGGACAGAGAGAGGGACAGAGAGAGGGACAGAGAGATGAGTGGCAGAGAGAGGGACAGAGAGAGGGACAGAGAGAGGGACAGAGAGAGGAGGGACAGAGAGAGGAGGGACAGAGTGAGAGAGAGGGACAGAGAGAGGGACAGAGAGATGAGTGGCAGAGAGAGGGACAGAGAGAGGAGGGACAGAGAGAGGAGGGAAAGAGAGAGGGACAGAGAGAGGAGGGACAGAGAGAGGGACAGAGAGAGGGACAGAGAGAGGGACAGAGAGAGGGACAGAGAGAGGGACAGAGAGAGGGACAGAGAGATGAGTGGCAGAGAGAGGGACAGAGAGAAATCGGGACAGAGAGAGGGACAGAGAGAGGGACAGAGAGAGGGACAGAGAGAGGGACAGAGAGAGGGACAGAGAGAAATCGGGACAGAGAGAGGGACAGAGAGAGGAGGGACAGAGAGAGGGACAGAGTGAGAGAGAGGGACAGAGAGAGGAGGGACAGAGAGAGGGACAGAGAGAGGAGGGACAGAGAGAAATCGGGACAGAGAGAGGGACAGAGAGAGGAGGGACAGAGAGAGGGACAGAGTGAGAGAGAGGGACAGAGAGAGGAGGGACAGAGAGAGGAGGGACAGAGAGAGGGACAAAGAGAAATCGGGACAGAGAGAGGGACAGAGAGAGGAGGGACAGAGAGAGGGACAGAGTGAGAGAGAGGGACAGAGAGAGGAGGGACAGAGAGAGAGAGAGACAGCAACACAATTAGACGCAACCATATCATGAGAAAACAAAAATATAATTACTTGACACATTGGAAAGAATTACCAAAAAAACTGAACAAACTAGAACGCCATTTGGCGCTAAGCAGAATACCTGACCACTGTGACTGACCCAAGATTAAGGAAAGATTTGACTATGCACAGACTCAGTGAGCACAGCGTTGCTATTGAAAGAGGCTGCCGTAGGTAGACCTGGCTCTCAAGAGAAGACAGGCAATGTGCACACTGCCCCATTTTTCATAAACTCCCATATCTTTTGGGTGAAATGCCACAGTGTGCAATCACAGTAGCAAGATATGTGACCTGTTGCCACAAGAAAAGGGCAACCAGTGAAGAACAAACACATATTTAAGTTGATTTACTTTCCCTAATTTTTCCTATTTGCACGTAGTCCATTGTATATAGAGATAATATGATGTTCGAAATGTCTCTATTCCTTTGGAACGTTTGTAAGTGTAATGTTCACTGTTCATTTTATTTCACTTTTTTTTATTTATTATCTATTTTACTTGCTTTGGCAGAGAGAGAGAGAGAGAGAGAGAGAGAGAGAGAGAGAGAGAGAGAGAGAGAGAGAGAGACGGGAGAGAGAGACCAACTACCCTCTACTGAGAGAGAGAGAGAGAGAGAGAGAGAGAGAGAGAGAGAGAGAGACGGGCCTAGGGTGTGAAAACCCAAAGAGGTTGGACCAACTACCCTCTACTGCAAAAATGGAGAGAGAGAGAGAGAGAGAGAGAGAGAGAGAGAGAGAGAGAGAGAGAGAGAGAGAGAGAGAGAGAGAGAGAGAGAGAGAGAGAGAGAGAGAGAGACGGGCCTAGGGTGTGAAAACCCAAAGAGGTTGGACCAACTACCCTCTACTGCAAAAATGGAGAGAGAGAGAGAGCTTGTGGGGGGCAGCCAGTCTGTATTTAAGTTTCCTTCCTCAGAACCTTCATATACTAAACACACTGTATGAGTCAGCCCAGTAAAACTGGGTCTGTGTGCGTGAGTCCTGTCCTTCAGTGACCTGTGAGCTCATTCCTGTAAACTGTGACCACTCTGCTCCACCGAGTTAGAAACCATATTCAACAAGTCAAGTATTCAACACATATTCATCAGGTCCCGTCTGTCATCCCTTTTGCATTCTCTGTGATTTGTTACCAAGAAGCATTTTGGGTCGTCTTTTTCCTCCACGCAGAACTATCACTGTGTTCCACTTGCTATGAGTCAGTTTAGTGCGTGTGAATGCCGGTCCTGTTCCACTTGCTATGAGTCAGTTTAGTGCGTGTGAATGCCGGTCCTGTTCCACTTGCTATGAGTCAGTTTAGTGCGTGTGAATGCCGGTCCTGTTCCACTTGCTATGAGTCAGTTTAGTGCGTGTGAATGCCGGTCCTGTTCCACTTGCTATGAGTCAGTTTAGTGCGTGTGAATGCCGGTCCTGTTCCACTTGCTATGAGTCAGTTTAGTGCGTGTGAATGCCGGTCCTGTTCCACTTGCTATGAGTCAGTTTAGTGCGTGTGAATGCCGGTCCTGTTCCACTTGCTATGAGTCAGTTTAGTGCGTGTGAATGCCGGTCCTGTTCCACTTGCTATGAGTCAGTTTAGTGCGTGTGAATGCCGGTCCTGTTCCACTTGCTATGAGTCAGTTTAGTGCGTGTGAATGCCGGTCCTGTTCCACTTGCTATGAGTCAGTTTATGCCGGTCCTGTGCGTGCGTGTGAATGCCGGTCCTGTTCCACTTGCTATGAATCAGTTTAGTGCGTGTGAATGCCGGTCCTGTTTCACTTGCTATGAGTCAGTTTAGTGCGTGTGAATGCCGGTCCTGTTCCACTTGCTATGAATCAGTTTAGTGCGTGTGAATGCCGGTCCTGTTCCACTTGCTATGAGTCAGTTTAGTGCGTGTGAATGCCGGCCCTGTTCCACTTGCTATGAATCAGTTTAGTGCGTGTGAATGCCGGTCCTGTTCCACTTGCTATGAGTCAGTTTAGTGCGTGTGAATGCCGGTCCTGTTCCACTTGCTATGAATCAGTTTAGTGCGTGTGAATGCCGGTCCTGTTCCACTTGCTATGAGTCAGTTTAGTGCGTGTGAATGCCGGTCCTGTTCCACTTGCTATGAGTCAGTTTAGTGCGTGTGAATGCCGGTCCTGTTCCACTTGCTGAGTCAGAGTCAGTCCTTTCCACTTGTGAGTCAGTTTAGTGTGAATGCCGGTCCTGTTCCACTTGCTATGAGTCAGTTTAGTGCGTGTGAATGCCGGTCCTGTTCCACTTGCTATGAGTCAGTTTAGTGCGTGTGAATGCCGGTCCTGTTCCACTTGCTATGAGTCAGTTTAGTGCGTGTGAATGCCGTCCTGTCCTGTTCCGTGTGAACGGTTGCTTATGAGTCAGTTTAGTGCTGTGTGAATGCCGGTCCTGTTCCACTTGCTATGAGTCAGTTTAGTGCGCGTGAATGCCGGTCCTGTTCCACTTGCTATGAGTCAGTTTAGTGCGTGTGAATGCCGGTCCTGTTCCACTGGAGAGTCGTTTTAACATGTGTATTTTTTTACACCCTTAGTTTGTCAGTGTATTATAGTACTAATGATTGAGAATTCAGAGACCAGGCTCTGTGGGATATGTGGGGGTCCTTTTACAAAACTGACATATTTAGTTTATTTTGAAGGCTAAGAAAGACTGCAGCGGTTTATTTGTATCCGTAAATGTTGGCAAATCTTAAATAATCTCTCTGCTAAGAGGCATTGTAATGTTTTCCATCAACATTCCTGGAACTGAGAAGCCTTGCCTCTTTTGGAACTCTCCTTTTAAACAGACAAGTGTTTACAGGATTTTCACCCACAATCACAGTGTTCCCATAGCGACCAAGTGTGAACGCCGGGAACCCTTACTTTTCCATTTCATTTGCCTGCTGTATTTTCTGAAATGGTATGCAGGGGTTCTAGCGTCACATGTGAAATGGTATGCAGGGGTTCTAGCGTCACATGTGAAATGGTATGCAGGGGTTCTAGCGTCGCATGTGAAATGGTATGCAGGGGTTCTAGCATCACATGTGAAATAGTATGCAGGGGTTCTAGCGTCACATGTGAAATGGTATGCAGGGGTTCTAGCGTCGCATGTGAAATGGTATGCAGGGGTTCTAGCGTCGCATGTGAAATGGTATGCAGGGGTTCTAGCATCACATGTGAAATGGTATGCAGGGGTTCTAGCATCACATGTGAAATGGTATGCAGGGGTTCTAGCGTCACATGTGAAATGGTATGCAGGGGTTCTAGCATCACATGTGAAATGGTATGCAGGGGTTCTAGCGTCACATGTGAAATGGTATGCAGGGATGTCACATGTGAAATGGTATGCAGGGGTTCTAGCGTCACATGTGAAATGGTATGCAGGGGTTCTAGCGTCACATGTGAAATGGTATGCAGGGGTTCTAGCGTCACATGTGAAATGGTATGCAGGGGTTCTAGCGTCACATGTGAAATGGTTACTCCTCCATTCATATCATTAAACTGTGTGCAAGCTTAAATCTAAAAATGACAAAGATAATATGAATTAGAATATGGACGAAGCAGCTCAAATGCCTTCTATAAGTACTCTGGCAAAATGAGTCCAGAATGTGTAGGATAGTAGACGTGTGAATTGCTGAGGCCAAAAAGAACAGGACCAAAGCTTTGACTCACAGATAATAAAGCAAAGGAACAGATCAGATCTAATCTCATTTCTATTTGACCTCATTTAATACAGCTGGAGAAGAAGAGCATTCTGTTTTCCTCCTTTCCTGCATGTGTCAGGAACAGCAACCTTTTGCTGTTATGAGGTGTGATTTCAGTCTGTGTTTATGGCGTTACGTGAGTGTTTGAGCATGTGCTGAGACATGCCTTTGATGCCGTGTGTCAGCTGTTCTTCAGAACATGTACAGTATGTACAGTATCAGATTGTTCCCTGCTGGCCAAACCCCCGTTTCCATGGAAGCAGCAGCTGGGTTAACTTTGGAGTACATTCAGTCCGCGCCGTGTGGTTTCCTGGTTTCCTCTGACGCGGGAGCTCTGGGCTTGTCGTCTCAGGAGGTCTCCATGGCAGCAGTGGCTTGTTTTCTCGTGGAATGGTTCCAACTTCCGGAAGACGTCTTTCGGCTCTTGGAAATAAGCCTGCCTACTTTTCCCTGTCGTCTACCCCATTGGTTTTTCATTTTCTAGACAGGCTAAGGGAGAGGCCGCCTATATCTCAGATGAATACTGTGTGTCCTCCTTTAATAGCAAATAAATATCCGTGATTTGACTCATATTCATTCTTTCTGCAGATGTCCTGAACAGAAGTTACTGTCCAGGTGCTCCCTTTTGCGGTGCAAATGCATAATGTCATAATGTTTCTGAGTGACATCTTCAACATCTAGTGGAAAAAATTGATGTTTGGTCGATGGAGAGTAAGAACTATAACAGAGGATTATTGCACATTAATCTAAGTGTTTGTGTGGCCTGATACTGTCATATTGAACAAAAATATATGTAAAAATCAGACAATTACTGACATGGTCAATACAACTAACGCCTGCTGTTCTTGGCTTACCCTGTCTACACTTTTCTCAATCTCCTTCCAGCTGGAGTTCAGTAGTCTTTCTACTGTCAGGCCTATCTTCACCTGTCCTAGGATACCAAGCCAAGGAGAACACTGTCAGGCCTATCCTAACCTGTCCTAGGATACCAAGCCAAGGAGAACACTGTCAGGCCTATCTTCACCTGTCCTAGGATACCAAGCCAAGGAGAACACTGTCAGGCCTATCCTAACCTGTCCTAGGATACCAAGCCAAGGAGAACACTGTCAGGCCTATCCTCACCTGTCCTAAGATACCAAGCCAAGGAGAACACTGTCAGGCCTATCTTCACCTGTCCTAGGATACCAAGCCAAGGAGAACACTGTCAGGCCTATCCTCACCTTTCCTAGGATACCAAGCCAAGGAGAACACTGTCAGGCCTATCATAACCTGTCCTAGGATACCAAGCCAAGGAGAACACTGTCAGGCCTATCTTCACCTGTCCTAGGATACCAAGCCAAGGAGAACACTGTCAGGCCTATCCTCACCTGTCCTAGGATACCAAGCCAAGGAGAACACTGTCAGGCCTATCCTCACCTGTCCTAGGATACCAAGCCAAGGAGAACACTGTCAGGCCTATCCTCACCTGTCCTAGGATACCAAGCCAAGGAGAACACTGTCAGGCCTATCCTAACCTGTCCTAGGATACCAAGCCAAGGAGAACACTGTCAGGCCTATCCTAACCTGTCCTAGGATACCAAGCCAAGGAGAACACTGTCAGGCCTATCCTCCCCTGTCCTAGGATACCAAGCCAAGGAGAGCACTGTCAGGCCTATTTTCACCTGTCCTAGGATACCAAGCCAAGGAGAACACTGTCAGGCCTATCCTCACCTGTCCTAGGATACCAAGCCAAGGAGAACACTGTCAGGCCTACCTGTCCTAGGATCAAGGAGAACACCTGTAACCTGTCCTAGGATACCAAGGCAAGGAGAACACTGTCAGGCCTATCCCACCTGTCCTAGGATACCAAGCCAAGGAGAACACTGTCAGGCCTATCTTCACCTGTCCTAGGATACCAAGCCAAGGAGAACACTGTCAGGCCTATCCTCACCTGTCCTAGGATACCAAGCCAAGGAGAACACTGTCAGGCCTATCCTAACCTGTCCTAGGATACCAAGCCAAGGAGAACACTGTCAGGCCTATCCTAACCTGTCCTAGGATACCAAGCCAAGGAGAACACCGTGAGGCCTATCCTAACCTGTCCTAGGATACCAAGCCAAGGAGAACACTGAGCACAATTAAAAATCATTATAGACTCTGCCAATATTGTGAGAAATGGATTCATCAGGAAACAGTCCACAAACCTAGTGTTGACAAGCTGCAGGCAAACTTTAACCACTATTTATAATTCAACAACAACATTTGATGAATACCAAATTTGGCATAACACCATAGATACCATTGGTTGATGACTCACAAATTGTTAGTGTGTTTTGTCACTGTTTTATTGTATATTCACAGATATATGCCAGGACATTAGAAGACCTGATATGTTAGCTCATTACATGGGACCTGTTTAATCCACTCCCTGGGTTAACAAGGCCAGGGTAGTGTTCAGTAGGGCACATTTTCCTCAATGGAAAATGAAAATGTGTGTTCTAATTCGATAAGGAACCTACCTCCCTGTTTCATTCTATTTTAAAATATTTTCTCCCCACTAAACACGACTCAGGACAGCTCAGGTCTGCGGTCTGGTGTTCTGGTAATGGGGTGTCAGTTTTTGTCATCCCTTCCTGCAAGACCTAGGCTGTTATCCACACTGAACGCATTGAAACAGTAGTGAAACAAAGCACTATTCAGATTGGATTCCAGGCTATCCACAATATATATATATAGTTAAAACTGAGCAATATTCAGATTGGATTCCAGGCAATCCACAAAATATACAGTTGAAGATGGAAGTTTACCAACATCTTAGCCAAATATATTTAAACTCAGTTTTTCACAATTCCTGACATTTAATCCTAGTAAAAATTCCCTGTCTTAGGTCAGTTAGGATCACCACTTTTATTTTAAGAATGTGAAATGTCAGAATAATAGTAGAGAGAATGATTTATTTCAGTTTTAATTTCTTTCATCACATTCCCAGTGGGTCAGAAGTTTACATACACTCAATTAGTATTTGGTTGCATTGCCATTGTTTAACTTGGGTCAAACATTTCGGGAAGCCTCCCACAAGCTTCCCACAATAAGTTGGGTGAATTTTGGCCCACTCCTCCTGACAGAGCTGGTGTAACTGAATCAGGTTTGCAGGCCTCCTTGCTCGCACATGCTTTTTCAGTTCTGCCCACAACATTTCTATAGGATTGAGATCAGGGCTTTGTGATGGCCACTCCAATACCTTGACTTTGTTGTCCTTAAGCCATTTTGCCACAACTTTGGAAGCATGCTTGGGGTCATTGTCCATTTGGAAGACCCATTTGTGATCAAGCTTTAACTTCCTGACTGATGTCTTGAGATGTTGCTTCAATATATCCACATCATTTTCCTACCTTATGATGCCATCTATTTTGTGAAGGGAAACAAGTCCCGCCTGCAGCAAAGCACCCCCACAACATGATGCTGCCACACCCGTGCTTCAACGGTTGGGATGGTGTCCTTCGGCTTGCAAGCCTCCCCCTTTTTCCTCCAAACATAACGATGATCATTATGGCCAAACAGTTCTATTTTTGTTTCATCAGACCAGAGGACATTTCTCCAAAAAGTATGATCGTTGTCCCCATGTGCAGTTGCAAAGCGAAGTCTGGCTTTTTTTTATGGCGGTTTTGGATCCTTGGCTTCTTCCTTGCTGAGCGGCCTTTCAGGTTATGTCGATATAGGACTCGTTTTACTGTGGATATAGATACTTTGGTACCTGTTTCCTCCAGCATCTTCACAAGATTATTTGCTGTTGTCCTGGGATTGATTTGCACTTTTCACACCAAAGTATGTTAATCTCTAGGAGACAGAACGTGTCTCCTTCCTGAGCGGTATGATGGCTGCATGGTCCCATGGTGTTTATACTTGCGTACTATTGTTTGTACAGATGAATGTGGTACCTTCAGGCATTTAGAAATTACTCCCACGGATGAACCAGACTTGTGGATGTCAACATTTTTATTTCTGAGGTCTTGGCTGATTTCTTTTGATTTTCCCATGATGTCAAGCAAAGAGGCACTGAGTTTGAAGGTAGGCCTTGAAATACATCCACAGGTACACCTCCAATAGACTCAAATGATGTCATTTAGCCTATCAAAAGCTTCTAAAGCCATGACATCATTTTCTGCAATTTTCCAAGCTGTTTAAAGGCACAGTCAACTTAGTGTATGTAAACTTCTGACCCACTGGAATTGTGAAACAGTGAATTTTAAGTGAAATAATCTGTCTGTAAACAATTGTTGGAAAAATTACTTGTGTCATGCACAAAGTAGATGTCCTAACCGACTTGCCAAAACTATAGTTTGTTAACAAGAAATTTGTTGAGTGGTTGAAAAACGTGTTTTAATGACTCCAACCTAAATGTATGTTCTGACTTCAACTGTGTATAGTTAAACTGAGCAATATTCAGATTGGATTCCAGACTATCCACAATATATATAGTTAAACTGAAACTGAACACTATTTAGGTTGAACTTCAGTTTATCCACAAAATATATAGTTAAACAGAGCAATATTCAGATTGGATTCCAGCCACAATACATATAGTTAAACTGAAACTGAACTATATTTAGGTTGGACTCCAGGCTATGTACACTGAATAATGAGCAAAAAGAGAAACAGAGCAATGTTAAGTTTAAGTTATGCACACTGAATATATTGAAACAATAGTTAAACAGGGAAATATTCAGTTTGGACCCCAGGCTACGGAAAGCCAGATTGGGTCTGCGGTGTGGTGTTCTGGTAAAATGGTGTAGTCACTGCTGACACACCAGTCCAGCATTCCTCACCCAGAAACCTAGCCTGCATGCCATGGTTTACAGCAAACCTAGCCTGCATGCCATGGTTTACAGCAAACCTAGCCTGCATGCCAAGGGCATCGTTGTTCACCACCTTACAGGAAATGGGCTATGTCCACTGCCCCCCCCACCACACACACGCACGCACGCACGCACACACTCACGCACACACTACACATACATACATACATACATACATACATACATACATACATACATACATACATACATACATACATACATACATACATACATACATACATACATACATACATACATACATACATACATACATACATACATACATACATACATACATACATACAAGCACAAACACACACAAACACACACGTATATACACACACACAGATGCACAGACAAACAGACATACCCACACGCATTCCTGCATTTGCACACACACACTCTCGCTCTCTCTCACACACACACACACACACACACACACACACACACACACACACACACACACACACACACACACACACACACACACACACACACACACACACACACACACACACACACACACACACACACACACACACACACACACACACACACACACACACACACACACACACACGTGGCGTGTGTCATGGGGAATCAGGGAAGATGCTATTTTGAAAAACTGCTCTGCCAAGAAGGTTAGAAAACAGAGGGTTTCCAGTAAAGCTGTTAGGTTACTTGAGTGTTTAATCCTTGAAGGCTCCATGGTTAACAATGTGGGATTGAGAGTCAGTGCTTTTCAAGAGGAAATGGCAGAGAGCCAATGTTTTGGTTGATTCCGCCCAAACAATCTCCTCCCTCAATCTCTAACTAAATGTTCCATTCCCTTTGACTGTCAGGAATGTTCTGTCCAGGGATGTTATCTGAGAGGCAACCCTGGCGATTGGAAACTGCTCTTGGGGGTAGTTTGAGTGTTAATTAACACTAGCCAAGCAGACACCACTCAAATACAATAGAGAGGTGAGGACTGCAATGAACCCTTACTGTTGTTCTGTGTTTGAAATTATTACACTGAACCCTTACTGATACTCTGTGTTTGACATTATTACACTGAACCCTTACTGTTGCTCTGTGCTGTACATTATTACACTGAACCCTTACTGTTCAAAATCAAATCAAATCAAATTGTATTTGTCACATACACATGGTTAGCAGATGTTAATGCGAGTGTAGCGAAATGCATAGGCAAGCGAAATGCATAGGCAAGATACAGTAGATGGTATCGAGTACAGTATATACATATGAGATGAGTATGTAAACAAAGTGGCATAGTTAAAGTGGCTAGTGATACATGTATTACATAAGGATGCAGTAGATGATATAGAGTACAGTATATACGTATGCATATGAGATGAATAATGTAGGGTATGTAACATTATATTAGGTAGCATTGTTTAAAGTGGCTAGTGATATATTTTACATCATTTCCCATTAATTCCCATTATTAAAGTGGCTGGAGTTGAGTCAGTGTCAGTGTCAGTGTATGTTGGCAGCAGCCACTCAATGTTAGTGGTGGCTGTTTAACAGTCGGATGGCCTTGAGATAGAAGCTGTTTTTCAGTCTCTCGGTCCCAGCTTTGATGCACCTGTACTGACCTCGCCTTCTGGATGATAGCGGGGTGAATAGGCAGTGGCTCGGGTGGTTGTTGTCCTTGATGATCTTTATGGCCTTCCTGTAACATCGGGTGGTGTAGGTGTCCTGGAGGGCAGGTAGTTTTCCCCCGGTGATGGGTTGTGCAGACCTTACTACCCTCTGGAGAGCCTTACGGTTGTGGGCGGAGCAGTTGCCGTACCAGGCGGTGATACAGCCCGCCAGGATGCTCTCGATTGTGCATCTGTAGAAGTTTGTGAGTGCTTTTGGTGACAAGCCAAATTTCTTCAGCCTCCTGAGGTTGAAGAGGCGCTGCTGCGCCTTCTTCACGATGCTGTCTGTGTGAGTGGACCAATTCAGTTTGTCTGTGATGTGTATGCCGAGGAACTTAAAACTTGCTACCCTCTCCACTACTGTTCCATCGATGTGGATAGGGGGGTGTTCCCTCTGCTGTTTCCTGAAGTCCACAATCATCTCCTTAGTTTTGTTGACGTTGAGTGTGAGGTTATTTTCCTGACACCACACTCCGAGGGCCCTCACCTCCTCCCTTTAGGCCACATATGTCAGAGTCAAGGCCCGCGGGCCACATCCGGCCCGCGAGAAGGTTTTTTACGGCCCCTGGGATGATCTTGATTTATTATTAGAACCGGCCCGCAGACCGCAGCAAGCCGGCAGCCCGCAGATCTTTTACACGCACCAATACTACATTTCCCACAATGCAACGGTGACGCACCGAGCAGTAGGCTGCTTCATTTCAATATTTATTGGCACAGCAGTTGTCAGCATCACAGTAAAATTAACTTTCAGATACCCATCAAAAATGGCAAAACGGAAGGTGGACACTGAGAACCGGGGGTTTCAAACAAGGTGGGAGTCGGAGTATTTGTTCACGGAGGTAGCTGGAAAACCTGTGTGTCTTCTGTGTGGAGAAAGTGTGGCGGTACTGAAAGAGTATAATCTGAGACGACATTATGAAACGAAACACGCGGACAAAAACAAGAATATGGACATGGAACAAAGGCTACAAAAGGCAGAGGAATTAAAACAAGGCCTCAAATCTCGACAGGCTCTGTTCAAAAAGCCAAATCACAAGGCCAGGCTGCTGTCAAGGCCAGTTTTATTTTGGCAGAAGAGATCGCTAAATCAGTCCGGCCATTTACGGAGGGGGATTTCATCAAAAACTGCATGATTAAAGTTTGTGACGAAGTTTGCCCAGAAAAAGGCAACTCTTTTTAAATGTGAGTCTGAGCAGAAACACCATTGCCGAGAGAGTAGACCAGTTGTCCATCAATCTAAAAGAGCAGCTTGTGAAAAAGGGAAAAGATTTCATTGCATATTCCTTGGCTGTGGATGAGAGCACCGACATTTCTGACATTGCCCAGTTGTCAATTTTCATCCGCGGAGTGGACTCCAGCCTAAGCGTGACAGAGGAGTTTTTGGCTTTACGTCCTATGCATGGCACAACTACGGGGCATGATTTGTATGAAGAGGTGTCAAGATGTGTAAATGAGATGGAGCTGCCTTGGGAAAACTCGTGGGTTTGACAACCGACGGAGCACCTGCGATGTGTGGACACAGGAGCGGACTGGT
>NW_025749944.1:0-21629 GCF_021184085.1 Oncorhynchus gorbuscha | reverse complement strand
TTCGAGGCACTCTTGCGTCTATTCGCCAGCGCTTTTGGTGGCCGACTCAGGAGCGTGACACGCGCCGTTTCGTGGCTGCGTGTTCAGACTGCGCGCAGAAGAAGTCTGGTAATTTTTTTCTGCTTCTGCTCCTGGTCTTGCTGGGTCTCAGTCTGTTCCCTGCCATCGCATCTCTCCTGTTCTTGTCCCTGCCCTTGCTGTGTCTCAGTCTGTCCCTAGTTCTCATTTTTTTTTTAGAGTAGTACCCTAGTTTCCCTTTTTATCGTTTTTTCGTTACGGTCCTGAGGAGAGAGTTGGGTTCTTTCTCGGGACGTGCTGGACCGTTTGATCTATGATTTCCTCCGTTGCCGCCAGTGTTCCTCCTCGAGAGCGCCAGGAGGCGCTCGGTGAGTGGGGGGTACTGTCATGTTTGTCATTTATTATCTTGTCTTGTCCCTGTGCTTCCCATTCTATTCGTTTCCCTCTGCTGGTCTTATTTGGTTCTTTCCCTCCTTCTAGCCCTCTCTCTCCCCCTCCCTCTCTCACTCTCTCGCTCTCTCTTCTCTCTATCGTTCCGTTCCTGCTCCCAGCTGTTCCTATTCCCCTAATCATCATTTAGTCTTCCCACACCTGTTCCCGATCCTTTCCCCTGATTAGAGTCCCTATTTATTCCTTTGTGTTCCGTTCCTGTGCCGTCAGTTCCTTGTATTGTATTCACCATGCTGTGATTGCGTTTCGCCCTGTCCTGTCGTGTTTTTTGCCGTGATTGTGTATCACCCTGTCCTGTCGTGTTTTGTGCCTTCATCAGACGCTGCGTGTGAGCAGGTGTCTCAGTCGACTACGGCCTGCGCCTACCCGAAGCGACCTGCAGTCTGTGGCCGCTTCTCCAGTTGTTTTCCCCTCTACAAATCTAGAGGATGTCAGTTATTCCGTTTTGAACATTATTAAACTCTGTTTCTGTTAAGTCGCTTTTGGGTCCTCTTTTACCTGCATGACAAACGGAGCAAAGTACAGAGAGATCCTTGATGAAAAATTGTTCCAGAGTGCTCAGAACCTCAGACTGGGGCGACGGTTTACCTTCCCACAGGACAACGACCCCAAGCACAGAGCCAAGACAATGCAGGAGTGGTTTCAGGACAAGTCTCTGAATGTCCTTGAGTGACCCAGCCAGACCGCGGACTTGAACCCGAACATCTTCAGAGAGACCTGAAAAAAGCTATGCAGCAACGCTCCCCATCCAATCTGACAGAGCTTGAGAGAATCAGCAGAGAAAAATGGGAGAAACTCCCCAAATACAGGTGTGCCAAGCTTGTAGCGCTATACCCAAGAAGACTCAAGGCTGTAATCGCTGCCAAAGGTGTTCAACAAAGTACTGAGCAAAGGGTCTGAGTACTTATGTTAATGTGATATTTCATATTTAATGTGTTTAAAAATTAGTAATAAAAATTTTAAAAACTGTTTTTGTTTAGTCTTTATGGGGTTTTGTGTGTAGATTGATGAATACTTTCCGAAGGCATCACATTACCAAAAGTATGTGCTCTCCGAACATCTCATTCCAAAATCATGGGCATTAAGATGGAGTTGGTCCCCCCTTTGCTGCCATAACAGCCTCCACTCTTCTGAGAAGGCTTTCCACTAGATGTTGGAACATTGCTGCAGGGACTTGCTTCCATCCGTCAAACCCAGATTCTCCTGGCAGCCGCCAAACCCAACTGTCTTGTTGGAAAGGTGCATTATAGGAGGGTGCTACGCTGAAATTCACTGAGCTCTTCAGTAAGGCCATTCTACTGCCAATGTTTGTCTATGGAGATTGCATGGCGGTGCGCTCGATGTTATACACCTGTCAGCAACGGGTGTGACTGAAATAGCAGAATCCACTCATATGAACAGGTGTCCACATACTTTTGTATATATACATATATTTGATCCCCTGCTGATTTTGTACGTTTGCCCACTCACAAAGAAATGGTCAGTCTATCATTTTAATGGTAGGTTTATTTGATCAGTGAGAGACAGAATAACAAAAAAATCCAGAAAAACGCATGTCAAAAATGTTATAAATTGATTTGCATTTTAATGAGGGAAATAAGTATTTGACCCCCTCTTAATCACAAAGATTTCTGGCTCCCAGGTGTCTTTTATACAGGCAACGAGCTGAGATTAGGAGCACACTCTTAAAGGGAGTGCTCCTCCAAACTGTCCACCATGGCCAAGACCAAAGAGCTCTCCAAGGATGTCAGGGACAAGATTGTAGACCTACACAAGGCTGGAATGGGCTACAAGACCATTGCCAAGCAGCTTGGTGAGAAGGTGACAACAGTTGGTGTGATTATTCCCAAATGGAAACACAAAAGAACTGTCCCTGTCCCTCGGCCTGGGGCTCCATGCAAGATCTCACCTTGTGGAGTTGCAATGATCATGAGAACGGTGAAGAATCAGCCCAGAACTACACTGGAGGATCTTGTCAATTATCTCAAGGCAGCTGGGACCATAGTCACCAAGAAAACAATTGCTAACACACTATGCTGTGAAGGACTGAAATCCTGCAGCGCCATGCAAGGTCCCCCTGCTCAAGAAAGTACATACATGCCCATCTGAAGTTTGCCAATGAACATCTGAATGATTTAGTGGACTACTGGGTGAAAGTGTTGTGGTCAGATAAAACCAAAATGGAGCTCTTGGGCATCAACTCAACTCTCCGTGTTTGGAGGAGGATGAATGCTGCCTATGACCCCAAGAACACCATCCCCACCATCAAACATGGAGTTGGAAACATTATGCTTTGGGGGTGTTTTTCGGCTAAGGGGACAGGGCAACTTCACCGCATCAAAGGGACGATGGACGTGGCCATGTACCGTCAAATCTTGGGTGAGAACCTCCTTCCCTCAGCCAGGGCATTGAAAATGGGTCGTGGATGGGTATTCCAGCATGACAATGACCCAAAACACACAGCCAAAGCAAGAAAGGAGTGGCTCAAGAAGATGCACTTTAAGGTCCTGGAGTGGCCTATCCAGTCTCCAGACCTTAATCCCATAGACAATCTGTGGAGGGAGCTGAAGGTTTGAGTTGGCAAACGTCAGCCTCGAAACCTTAATGACTTGGAGAAGAACTGCAAAGAGGAGTGGGACAAAATCCCTCTTGAGATGCGTGCAAACCTGGTGGCCAACAAGGGTTTTGCCAGCAAGTACTAAGTCATGTTTTGCAGAGGGGTCAAATACTTATTTTCCTCATTAAAATGCAAATCAATTTATAACATTTTTGACATGTGTTTTTCTGGATTTTTTTTGTTGTTATTCTGTCTCACTGTTCAAATAAACCTACCATTAAAATGAAAGACTGATCATTTCTTTGTCAGTGGGCAAACATACAAAATCAGCAGGGGATCAAATACTTTTTTTCTCTCACTGTATATATAGTTCAAGTTGGAAGTTTACATACACTTAGGTTGGAGTCATTAAAACTTGTTTTTCAACCACTCCACAAATGTCTTTTTAACAAACTATAGTTTTGGCAAGTCAGTTTGGACATCTACTGTGTGCATGACACAGTATTCCAACAGATTATTTCACTTATAATTCACCGTATCACATTTCCAGTGGGTCACAAGTTAACATACACTAAGTTGATTGTGCATTTAAACAGCTTGGACAATTCCAGAAAAGGATGTCATGGTTTTAGTAGCTTCTGAAAGGCTAATTGACACAATTTGAGTCAATTGGAGGTATACCTGTGGATGTATTTCACTCAGTGCCTCTCTGCTTGACATCATGGGAAAATCAAAATAAATCAGCCAAGACTTCAGAAAAGAAATGTAGACCTCCACAAGTCTGGTTCATCCTTGGGAGCAATTTCCAAATGCCTGAAGGTACCACGTTCATCTGTACACACAATAGTATGCAAGTATAAACACCATGGGACCACGCAGCCGTCATACTGCTCAGGAAGGAGACGCGTTCTGTCTCCTAGAGATCAACATACTTTGGTGTGAAAAGTGCCAGAAAAACAGCAAAGGACCTTGTGAAGATGCTGGAGGAAAAGGTACAAAAGTATCTATATGCACAGTAAAACGAGTCCTATATCGACATAACCTAAAAGGCCGCTCAGCAAGGAAGAAGCCATTGCTCCAAAACCGCCATAAAAAAAGCCAGACTACGGTTTGCAACTGCACACGGGGACGAAGATTGTACTTTTTGGAGAAATATCCTCTGGTCTGATGAAACAAAAATAGAACTGTTTGACCATAATGACCATCGTTATGTTTGGAGGGAAAAGGGGGAGGCTTGCAAGCCAAAGAACACCATCCCAACATGAAGCACGGGGGTGACAGCATCATGTTGTGGGGGTGCTTTCCTGCAGGAAGGACTGAAAATTATGTGAATATATTGAAGCAACATCAGTCAGGAAGTTAAAGCTTGGTCGCAAATGGGCCTTCCAAATGGACAATGATCCCAAGCATACTTCCAAAGTTTTGGCAAAATGGATAAAGGACAACAAAGTCAAGGTATTGGAGTGGCCATCACAAAGCCCTGACCTCAATCATATAGAATATTTGTGGGCAGAACCGAAAAAGCGTGTTCGAGCAAGAAGGCCTACAAACCTGACTCGGTTACACCAGCTCTGTCAGGAGGAATGGGCCAACATTCACCCAAGTTATTGTGAGTAGGTTTTGGAAGGCAACCCGAAACGTTTGACCCAAGTTAAACATTTTAAAGGCAATACTACCAAACACTAATTGAGTGCATGTAAACTTCTGACCCCCTGGGAATGTACTATTATTCTGATATTTCACATTCTTAAAATAAAGTGGTGATCCTAATTGACCTAAAACAGGGAATTTTTACTTGGGTTTCAATGTATTTGGCTAAGGTGTATGTAAACTTCCGACTTCAACTGTATATAGTTGTGTTTTTTAATGATTTTTTTTAACAAGTAAACAAAAAAAGACTAAAGAAGATGATAGACAGTGCTTTCAGAAAGTATTCACGCCCCTTGACTTTTTCCACATTTTGTTGTGCTACAAATTAAGATTGAAATGAATTTAATTGTAATTTTTGGACAATGATAAAGACAAAATACTCTGTAATGTCACTGTGGAAGAAACATCTTTACATTTGTAAAAAATGTAAGAAAAATAAAACACTTGAATCAATACATGTTAGAAATACCTTTGGCAGCGATTACAGATGTGAGGCTTTCTCTGTAAGTCTCTAACAATTTACAGATCTGGATTGTGCAACATTTGCCGTTTCTGTACCTTGTCAGACCAGCCTGGATTATTGATCTCTGCCTGCCCTGACCCAGAGACTTCCTGCCGCTCTGTGCCTTTTGCACTCTGATCTGGATTATTGACCTCTGCCTGCCCTGACCCAGAGACGTCTTGCCGCTCTGTGCCTTTTGCACTCTGATCTGGATTACTGACCTCTGCCTGCCCTTGACCAATCGGTTTTCCTGTCCCCTAGTAATAAACTTTTGTTACTTCGACATTTTTTGCATCTGGGTCTTCCCTGAAACATGATAGATAATCTCATGCTTACTTAATGGCAAATACACCTAGTAAATATCTCACAGCTCTCACGAAAACAAATACATGCTAAACCAGAAATAATCTTAAAAGATAAGGATACAAATGTGGTAATTAGAAATATCATTGTGGTTAAGGACATTTATATAAATCTGAATTAAACAATAGCCTTTTTAGACTCAACAACCCTGAAGCAATTATCAGCTGACAAAAAAAGAATCACTAAAAACAGATATCACAGCAGATCTAATTAAATTGTCATGTTTTGTCATTTATTATCTTGTCTTGTCCCTGTGCTTCCCATTCTATTCGTTTCCCTCTGCTGGTCTTATTAGGTTCTTTCCCTCTTTCTATCCCTCTCTCTCCCCCTCCCTCTCTCACTCTCTCGCTCTCTCTTCTCTCTATCGTTCCGTTCCTGCTCCCAGCTGTTCCTATTCCCCTAATCAATCATTTAGTCTTCCCACACCTGTTCCCGATCCTTTCCCCTGATTAGAGTCCCTATTTCTTCCTTTGTGTTCCGTTCCTGTCCTGTCGGTTCCTTGTCTAGAATTCACCGTGCTGTGTTTGTGTATCGCCCTGTCGTGTCGTGTTTTCCTCAGATGCTGCGTGGTGAGCAGGTGTCTGAGTCTGTCTGGTTCAAGTGCCTTCCTGAGGCAACCTGCTGTTCACCTGCTGTTCAAGATCGAGTCTCCAGTTTGTCCTCGTCATTTCGAGTGAAAGTTGTGTTTTTTGTTTGTATTTACTTTACTGGATTAAAGACTCTGTTTTCGCCAAGTCGCTTTTGGGTCCTCTTTCACCTGCATGACAGAAGGAACCGACCAAGGAATGGACCCAGCGACTTCAGACGCTCGTTACACTGCCGTCGAGATCCAAGGAGCCATGCTCGGCAGACACGAGCAGGAATTGTCTGCTGCTCGCCATGCCGTGGAGAACCTGGCCGCTCAGGTTTCCGACCTCTCTGGACAGTTCCAGAGTCTCGTCTCGTGCCACCTGTTACTTCCTGGCCTGCCGAGCCTCCAGAACCTAGGGTTAATAACCCACCTTGCTACTCCGGGCAGCCCACTGAGTGCCGCTCCTTTCTCACGCAGTGTGAGATTGTGTTCTCTCTCCAACCCAACACATACTCTAGAGAGAGAGCTCGGGTTGCTTACGCCATTTCACTCCTTACTGGCCGGGCTCGAGAATGGGGCACAGCTATCTGGGAGGCAAGGGCTGATTGCTCTAACAAGTTCCAGAACTTTAAAGAGGAGATGATTCGGGTTTTTGACCGTTCAGTTTTTGGTAGGGAGGCTTCTAGGGCCCTGGCTTCCTTATGCCAAGGTGAACGGTCCATAACGGATTATTCTATTGAGTTTCGCACTCTTGCTGCCTCTAGTGAGTGGAACGAGCCGGGCGCTGCTCGCCGTTTTCTGGAGGGACTCCACGCAGTGGTTAAGGATGAGATTCTCTCCGGGAGGTTCCTTCAGATGTGGACTCTTTGATTGCTCTCGCCATCCGCATAGAACGACGGGTAGATCTTCGTCACCGGGCTCGTGGAAGAGAGCTCGCATCAACGGTGTTTCCCTGCTCCGCATCGCAACCATCTCCTCCTCTGGCTCAGAGTCTGAGCCCATGCAGCTGGGAGGATTCGCATCTCGACTAAGGAGAGGGAACGGAGGATCACCAACCGCCTGTGCCTCTATTGCGGAGTTGCTGGACATTTTGTTAATTCATGTCCAGTAAAGCCAGAGCTCATCTGTAAGCGGAGGGCTACAGGTGAGCGCAACTACTCAAGTCTCTCCATCAAAATCCTGTACTACTTTGTCGGTCCATCTACGCTGGACCGGTTCGGGTGCTACATGTAGTGCCTTGATAGACTCTGGGGCTGAGGGTTGTTTCATGGACGAAGCATGGGTTCGGAAACATGACATTCCTTTCAGAGAGTTAGAGAAGCCTACGCCCATGTTCGCCTTAGATGGTAGTCATCTTCCCAGTATCAGATTTGAGACACTACCTTTAACCCTCACAGTATCTGGTAACCACAGTGAGACTATTTCTTTTTTGATTTTTCGTTCACCGTTTACACCTGTTGTTTTGGGTCATCCCTGGCTAGTATGTCATAATCCTTCTATTAATTGGTCTAGTAATTCTATCCTATCCTGGAACGTTTCTTGTCATGTGAAGTGTTTAATGTCTGCCATCCCTCCCGTTTCTTCTGTCCCTACTTCTCAGGAGGAACCTGGCGATTTGACAGATCTGCGCACGGTCTTCAGTCGGTCCCGAGCCAACTCCCTTCCTCCTCACCGGTCGTATGATTGTAGTATTGATCTCCTTCCGGGGACCACTCCTCCTCGGGGTAGACTATACTCTCTGTCGGCTCCCCGAACGTAAGGCTCTCGAGGATTATTTGTCTGTGTCTCTTGACGCCGGTACCATAGTGCCTTCTTCCTCTCCGGCCGGGGCGGGGTTCTTTTTTGTTAAGAAGAAGGACGGTACTCTGCGCCCTGCGTGGATTATCGAGGCTGAATGACATAACGGTTAAGAATCGTTATCCGCTTCCCCTTATGTCATCAGCCTTCGAGATTCTGCAGGGAGCCAGGTGCTTTACTAAGTTGGACCTTCGTAACGCTTACCATCTCGTGCGCATCAGAGAGGGGGACGAGTGAAAACGGCGTTAACACTCCGTTAGGGCATTTTGAGTACCGGGTTCTGCCGTTTGGTCTCGCCAATGCGCCAGCTGTTTTTCAGGCATTAGTTAATGATGTTCTGAGAGACATGCTGAACATCTTTGTTTTTGTCTATCTTGACGATATCCTGATTTTTTTCTCCGTCACTCGAGATTCATGTTCAGCACGTTCGACGTGTTCTACAGCGCCTTTTAGAGAATTGTCTCTACGTAAAGTCTGAGAAGTGCTCTTTTCATGTCTCCTCCGTTACTTTTCTCGGTTCCGTTATTTCCGCTGAAGGCATTCAGATGGATTCCGCTAAGGTCCAAGCTGTCAGTGATTGGCCCGTTCCAAGGTCACGTGTCGAGTTGCAGCGCTTTTTAGGTTTCGCTAATTTCTATCGGCGTTTCATTCGTAATTTCGGTCAAGTTGCTGCCCCTCTCACAGCTCTTACTTCTGTCAAGACGTGTTTTAAGTGGTCCGGTTCCGCCCAGGAGCTTTTGATCTTCTAAAAGAATGTTTTACGTCCGCTCCTATCCTCGTTACTCCTGACGTCACTAGACAATTCATTGTCGAGGTTGACGCTTCAGAGGTAGGCGTGGGAGCCATTCTATCCCAGCGCTTCCAGTCTGACGATAAGGTTCATCCTTGCGCTTATTTTTCTCATCGCCTGTCGCCATCTGAGCGCAACTATGATGTGGGTAACCGTGAACTGCTCGCCATCCGCTTAGCCCTAGGCGAATGGCGACAGTGGTTGGAGGGGGCGACCGTTCCTTTGTCGTTTGGACAGACCATAAGAACCTTGAGTACATCCGTTCTGCCAAACGACTTAATGCCCGTCAAGCTCGTTGGGCGTTGTTTTTCGCTCGTTTCGAGTTTGTGATTTCTTACCGTCCGGGTAGCAAGAACACCAAGCCTGATGCCTTATCCCGTCTGTTTAGTTCTTCTGTGGCTTCTACTGATCCCGAGGGGATTCTTCCTTATGGGCGTGTTGTCGGGTTAACAGTCTGGGAATTGAAAGACAGGTTAAGCAAGCACTCACGCACACTGCGTCGCCGCGCGCTTGTCCTAGTAACCTCCTTTTCGTTCCTGTTTCCACTCGTCTGGCTGTTCTTCAGTGGGCTCACTCTGCCAAGTTAGCTGGTCATCCCGGTGTTCGAGGCACTCTTGCGTCTATTCGCCAGCGCTTTTGGTGGCCGACTCAGGAGCGTGACACGCGCCGTTTCGTGGCTGCTTGTTCGGACTGCGCGCAGACTAAGTCGGTAACTCTCCTCCTGCCGGTCGTCTCAGACCGCTCCCCATTCCTTCTCGACCATGGTCTCACATCGCCTAGACTTCATTACCGGTCTGCCTTTGTCTGCGGGGAAGACTGTGATTCTTACGGTTGTCGATAGGTTCTCTAAGGCGGCACATTTCATTCCCCTCGCTAAACTTCCTTCCGCTAAGGAGACGGCACAAATCATTATCGAGAATGTATTCAGAATTCATGGCCTCCCGTTAGACGCCGTTTCAGACAGAGGCCCGCAATTCACGTCACAGTTTTGGAGGGAGTTCTGTCGTTTGATTGGTGCGTCCGTCAGTCTCTCTTCCGGGTTTCATCCCCAGTCTAACGGTCAAGCAGAGAGGGCCAATCAGACGATTGGTCGCATACTACGCAGCCTTTCTTTCAGAAACCCTGCGTCTTGGGCAGAACAGCTCCCTGGGCAGAATACGCTCACAATTCGCTTCCTTCGTCTGCTACCGGGTTATCTCCGTTTCAGAGTAGTCTGGGTTACCAGCCTCCTCTGTTCTCATCCCAGCTTGCCGAGTCCAGCGTTCCCTCCGCCTCAAGCGTTTGTCCAACGTTGTGAGCGCACCTGGAGGAGGGTGAGGTCTGCACTTTGCCGTTACAGGGCACAGACTGTGAGAGCCGCCAATAAACGCAGGATTAAGAGTCCAAGGTATTGTTGCGGCCAGAGAGTGTGGCTTTCCACTCGCAACCTTCCTCTTACGACAGCTTCTCGTAAGTTGACTCCGCGGTTCATTGGTCCGTTCCGTGTCTCCCAGGTCGTCAATCCTGTCGCTGTGCGACTGCTTCTTCCGCGACATTTTCGTCGCGTCCATCCTGTCTTCCATGTCTCCTGTGTCAAGCCCTTTCTTCGCACCCCCGTTCGTCTTCCCTCCCCCCTCCCGTCCTTGTCGAGCGCACCTATTTACAAGGTACATAAGATCATGGACATGCGTTCTCGGGACGGGGTCACCAATACTTAGTGGATTGGGAGGGTTACGGTCCTGAGGAGAGGAGTTGGGTTCCGTCTCGGGACGTGCTGGACCGTTCACTCATTGATGATTTCCTCCGTTGCCGCCAGGATTCCTCCTCGAGTGCGCCAGGAGGCGCTCGGTGAGTGGGGGTACTGTCATGTTTTGTCATTTATTATCTTGTCTTGTCCCTGTGCTTCCCATTCTATTCGTTTCCCTCTGCTGGTCTTATTAGGTTCTTTCCCTCTTTCTATCCCTCTCTCTCCCCTCCCTCTCTCACTCTCTCGCTCTCTCTTCTCTCTATCGTTCCGTTCCTGCTCCCAGCTGTTCCTATTCCCCTAATCAATCATTTAGTCTTCCCACACCTGTTCCCGATCCTTTCCCCTGATTAGAGTCCCTATTTCTTCCTTTGTGTTCCGTTCCTGTCCTGTCGGTTCCTTGTCTAGAATTCACCGTGCTGTGTTTGTGTATCGCCCTGTCGTGTCGTGTTTTCCTCAGATGCTGCGTGGTGAGCAGGTGTCTGAGTCTGTCTGGTTCAAGTGCCTTCCCGAGGCAACCTGCTGTTCACCTGCTGTTCAAGATCGAGTCTCCAGTTTGTCCTCGTCATTTCGAGTGAAAGTTGTGTTTTTTGTTTGTATTTACTTTACTGGATTAAAGACTCTGTTTTCGCCAAGTCGCTTTTGGGTCCTCTTTCACCTGCATGACATAAATTGAACAACCTTCCCATAAAACGTACAGGTAATATAAATCTCTTCGAATGGCATGGCTCCCAAAGTTTTTGTATTTATTTTCGGTAATACCAATTACCCCATCAAAGACATTTAAAAAAAACTATAGTCTTTCATAACTGACTTTATATGAGCAAATAAAATGCATATAATAAAAAGGAAAGTTTATATCTTCCTAAATCTGAGGGTGGCTTTAACCTTAATTGTGTCAACTCGCTACCGGAGGCTTTTACTTGTGACACATAGTTAAATGGACTAAAGAGGACAAAATGGGTACATACTAAAGATGTGCATGCTCATCCCCATCATCTTTTCACGTGTCTATTTTCAAAGGATAAAGCAACGAACATGTAGAACTTCCTAGTTAAGAACACTATAACACTATGGAAGATAATGAAACGTATTCTACAAGAACCAACATCTCTTCCTAAAAACTCAACCCTATGGAACAATCCTTGGATAGTTTTTCAGAATTCACAGATAAATTGGTCCCCATGGAAAACTAAAGGCATAGAAACCATAAATGACTTGGTAACAGGAAATACATTTATTTCCATGACAGAATTAAAAAGCAATTTTGGACTGACCAATAGTTTCAAATACTTTTAAGTTAAAGTTACATATCACAATATATTGATTTGAAATCTTTTGGACTGATGAGCAAAAGAAAGTGAATCTTATTTGAGCCAGAGAAATATGTTCATATTATAGGTAAGATATACAAAACCTTGCAGGGAACATATCCAACTGTCACGTTCGTTATAAAGATCGGACCAAGGCGCAGCGTGGTATGTGTACATTCTTATTTATTTAAGGAATGAACACTGAACAAACTAACAAAATAACAAAACTGACCGTGAAGCTATATAAACGAGTGCTGACAGGCAACTACACATAGACAAGATTCCAGAAACACCAAAGGGAAATGGCTACCTAAGTATGATCCCCAATCAGAGACAACGATAAACAGCTGCCTCTGATTGAGAACTATATCAGGCCAACATAGACATACAAATCACCTAGACCTACAAAACCCTAGACAATACAAAAACTAGCGTACCCATCCTAGTCACATCCTGACCTAACCAAAATATAAAGAAAACAGAGATCTCAGGCGTGACAGTACCCCCTTCCAAAGGTGCGGACTCCAGGCCACAAACCTGAACCTATAGGGGAGGGTCCACGTGGGCATCTACCCTCAGTGGCGGCTCCGGTTCTCGACGCAGCCCCCCCTCTTTACGCTGATCCCTCCGCCTTTGTAGAACCGGACCGTGGATCATCGCCGAAGGCTCTGGACTGCGGATCATCGCTGGAGACCCCGGACTGTGGACCGTCGCTGGAGACCCCGGACTGTGGCCCGTCGCTGGAGACCCCAGGCTGTGAAATGTCCCCGGATGTTCCGGACTGTGAACGTCGCCGAGGTTCCGGACTGTGAAACGTCGCCGGAGGTTCCGGACTGTGAAACGTCGCCGGAAGCTCTGGACTGGGAACTGTCGCCGGAAGCTCTGGACTGGGAACTGTCGCCGGAAGCTTTGGACTGGGAACTGTAGCCGGAAGCTCTGGACTGGGAACTGTCGCCGGAAGCTCTGGACTGGGAACTGTCGCGGAAGCTCTGGACTGGGAACTGTCGCCGAAGCTCTGGACTGGGAACTGTAGCCGGAAGCTCTGGACTGGGAACTGTCGCCGGAAGCTCTGGACTGGGAACTGTCGCCGGAAGCTCTGGACTGTGAAGGCGCACTGGAGACCTGATGCGTGGTGCCGGCACTGGTGGTACCGGGCTGAAGACACGCATCTCAGGGCGAGTGCGGGGAGCAGGCACAGGACGTACTGGACTCTGGAGGTGCACTGGAGATCTGGAGCATAGAGCTGGCACAATGCGTCCTGGCTGGATGCTCACTTGAGCCCGGCAAGTGCGGGGCGCTGTCACAGGATGCACGAGGCTGTGCAGATGCACCGGAGACACAGTACGCAGAGCCGGCGCAGGTTATCCTGGTTCAAGGAGGTGTACTGGAGACCAGGAGCGCTGAGCCGGCACCATCAATCCTGGCCGGATGCCCATTTTAGCCCGGCAAATGCGAGGAGCTGGAATAGAGCGCACCAGGCTATGAATGCGAACTGGAGACACCGTGCACATCACTGCGTAACATGGTGTCTGACCAGTCACACGCTTCCCCACAGTAAGCACAAGGAGTTGGCTCAGGTCTCCAACCTGACTCAGAAAATCTCCCCATGTGCCCCCACCCCAAAAAATGATGGGGCTGCCTCTCGTGCTTGTCTCATTGGTACAAGTCCTCGTAATATAGCTGCTCCGCTTTCGCTGCCTCTACCTCCTCCTTAGGACAGCGATACTCCCCAGCCTGCGTCCAGGGTCCTGCTCCATCCAGGATCTCCTCCCAGGTCCATTCCTCCTGACCACGTTGCTTGGTCTTTTTGTGGTGGGATCATCAGTCACGTTCGTTATAAAGATCGGACCAAGGCGCAGCGTGGTATACATACATTCTTATTTATTTAAAGAATGAACACTGAACAAACTAACAAAATAACAAAATGAACCGTGACGCTATATAAACAAGTGCTAGGTAACTACACATAGACAAGATCCTGTTATGCAGGTGAATGAGGACCCAAAAGCGACTTGGCGAAAACAGAGTCTTTAATCCAGTTTAAGGAAATAGCAATACTCCTAGACAAATCGGAGCGGTAAATCAAGCATAAAAACAATTTCACTCGTAATCACGAGAACTGACTGGAGACTCGATAATAAACTGCAGGTTGCCTCGGGAAGGCACTTGACCGTAGCAGACTCAGACACCTGCTCACCACGCAGCATCTGAGGGAAACACGACACGACAGGGCGATACAAAGACACAGCACGGTGAACAATATACAAGGATCCGACAGGGCAGAAACGGAAAACAAGGGAGAAATAGGGACTCTAATCAGGGGAAAAGATAGGGAACAGGTGTGGGAAGACTAAATGATTGATTAGGGGAATAGGAACAGCTGGGAGCAGGAACGGAACGACAGAGAGAAGAGAGAGAGGAGGGAGAGAGAAAAAGGGGAACGAACCTAAAAAGACCAGCAGGGGAAAACGAACAGAAGGAAAAGCAAAATGACAAGACAATATAAGACAAAACATGACAGTACCCCCCACTCACCGAGCGCCTCCTGGCGCACTCGAGAGGAATCCTGGCGGCAACGGAGGAAATCATCAATAAGTGAACGGTCCAGCACGTCCCGAGACGGAACCCAACTCCTCTCCTCAGGACCGTAACCCTCCCAATCCACTAAGTATTGGTGACCCCGTCCCCGAGAACGCATGTCCATGATCCTACGTACCTTGTAAATAGGTGCGCTCTCGACAAGGACGGGAGGGGGAGGGAAGACGAACGGGGGTGCGAAGAAAGGGCTTGACACAGGAGACATGGAAGACAGGATGGACGCGACGAAGATGTCGCGGAAGAAGCAGTCGCACAGCGACAGGATTGACGACCTGGGAGACACGGAACGGACCAATGAACCGTGGAGTCAACTTACGAGAAGCTGTCGTAAGAGGAAGGTTGCGAGTGGAAAGCCACACTCTCTGGCCGCAACAATACCTTGGACTCTTAATCCTACGTTTATTGGCGGCTCACAGTCTGTGCCCTGTAACGGCAAAGTGCAGACCTCACCCTCCTCCAGGTGCGCTCACAACGTTGGACAAACGCTTGAGCGGAGGGAACGCTGGACTCGGCAAGCTGGGATGAGAACAGAGGAGGCTGGTAACCCAGACTACTCTGAAACGGAGATAACCCGGTAGCAGACGAAGGAAGCGAGTTGTGAGCGTATTCTGCCCAGGGGAGCTGTTCTGCCCAAGACGCAGGGTTTCTGAAAGAAAGGCTGCGTAGTATGCGACCAATCGTCTGATTGGCCCTCTCTGCTTGACCGTTAGACTGGGGATGAAACCCGGAAGAGAGACTGACGGACGCACCAATCAAACGACAGAACTCCCTCCAAAACTGTGACGTGAATTGCGGACCTCTGTCTGAAACGGCGTCTAACGGGAGGCCATGAATTCTGAACACATTCTCGATGATGATTTGTGCCGTCTCCTTAGCGGAAGGAAGTTTAGCGAGAGGAATGAAATGTGCCGCCTTAGAGAACCTATCGACAACCGTAAGAATCACAGTCTTCCCCGCAGAAAAAGGCAGACCGGTAATGAAGTCTAGGGCGATGTGAGACCATGGTCGAGAAGGAATAGGGAGCGGTCTGAGACGACCGGCAGGAGGAGAGTTACCTGACTTAGTCTGCGCGCAGTCCGAACAAGCAGCCACGAAACGGGCGTGTCACGCTCCTGAGTCGGCCACCAAAAGCGCTGGCGAATAGAAGCAAGAGTGCCTCGAACACCGGGATGACCAGCTAACTTGGCAGAGTGAGCCCACTGAAGAACAGCCAGACGAGTGGAAACAGGAACGAAAAGAAGGTTACTAGGACAAGCGCGCGGCGACGCAGTGTGCGTGAGTGCTTGCTTAACCTGTCTTTCAATTCCCCAGACTGTCAACCCGACAACACGCCCATAAGGAAGAATCCCCTCGGGATCAGTAGAAGCCACAGAAGAACTAAAAGACGGGATAAGGCATCAGGCTTGGTGTTCTTGCTACCCGGACGGTAAGAAATCACAAACTCAAACGAGCGAAAAATAACGCCCAACGAGCTTGACGAGCATTAAGTCGTTTGGCAGAACGGATGTACTCAAGGTTCTTATGGTCTGTCCAAACGACAAAAGGAACGGTCGCCCCTCCAACCACTGTCGCCATTCGCCTAGGGCTAAGCGGATGGCGAGCAGTTCGTGGTTACCCACATCATAGTTGCGTTCAGATGGCGACAGGCGATGAGAAAAATAAGCGCAAGGATGAACCTTATCGTCAGACTGGAAGCGCTGGGATAGAATGGCTCCCACGCCTACCTCTGAAGCGCCAACCTCGACAATGAATTGTCTAGTGACGTCAGGAGTAACGAGGATAGGAGCGGACGTAAAACGTTCTTTTAGAAGATCAAAAGCTCCCTGGGCGGAACCGGACCACTTAAAACACGTCTTGACAGAAGTAAGAGCTGTGAGAGGGGCAGCAACTTGACCGAAATTACGAATGAAACGCCGATAGAAATTAGCGAAACCTAGAAAGCGCTGCAACTCGACACGTGACCTTGGAACGGGCCACTCACTGACAGCTTGACCTTAGCGGAATCCATCTGAATGCCTTCAGCGGAAATAACGGAACCGAGAAAAGTAACGGAGGAGACATGAAAAGAGCACTTCTCAGCCTTCACGTAGAGACAATTCTCTAAAAGGCGCTGAGAACACGTCGAACGTGCTGAACATGAATCTCGAGTGACGGTGAAAAAATCAGGATATCGTCAAGGTAGACAAAAACAAAGATGTTCAGCATGTCTCCCTCAGAACATCATTAACTAATGCCTGAAAACAGCTGGCGCATTGGCGAGACCAAACGGCAGAACCCGGTACTCAAAATGCCCTAACGGAGTGTTAAACGCCGTTTTCCACTCGTCCCCTCTCTGATGCGCACGAGATGGTAAGCGTTACGAAGGTCCAACTTAGTAAAGCACCTGGCTCCCCTGCAGAATCTCGAAGGCTGATGACATAAGGGGAAGCGGATAACGATTCTTAACCGTTATGTCATTCAGCCTCGATAATCCACGCAGGGGCGCAGAGTACCGTCCTTCTTAACAAAAGAACCCCGCCCCGGCCGGAGAGGAAGAAGGCACTATGGTACCGGCGTCAAGAGACACAGACAAATAATCCTCGAGAGCCTTACGTTCGGGAGCCGACAGAGAGTATAGTCTACCCCGAGGAGGAGTGGTCCCCGGAAGGAGATCAATACTACAATCATACGACCGGTGAGGAGGAAGGGAGTTGGCTCGGGACCGACTGAAGACCGTGCGCAGATCATGATATTCCTCCGGCACTCCTGTCAAATCGCCAGGTTCCTCCTGAGAAGTGGGGACAGAAGAAATGGGAGGGATGGCAGACATTAAACAATTCACATGACAAGAAACGTTCCAGGATAGGATAGAATTACTAGACCAATTAATAGAAGGATTATGACATACTAGCCAGGGATGACCCAAAACAACAGGTGTAAAAGGTGAACGAAAAATCAAAAAAGAAATAGTCTCACTGTGGTTACCAGATACTGTGAGGGTTAAAGGTAGTGTCTCAAATCTGATACTGGGAAGATGACTACCATCTAAGGCGAACATGGGCGTAGGCTTGTGTAACTGTCTGAAAGGAATGTCATGTTTCCGAGCCCATGCTTTGTCCATGAAACAACCCTCAGCCCCAGAGTCTATCAAGGCACTGCAAGTAGCACCAACCGGTCCAGCGTAGATGGACCGACATAGTAGTACAGGATCTAGATGGAGAGACCTGAGTAGTAGCGCTCACCAGTAGCCCTCCGCTTACTGATGAGCTCTGGCTTTTACTGGACATTAATTGACAAAATGTCCATCAAATCCGCAATAGAGGCACAGGCGGTTGGTGATCCTCCATTCCCTCTCCTTAGTCGAGATGCGAATACCTCCCAGCTGCATGGGCTCAGTCTCTGAGCCAGAGGAGGGAGATGGTTGCGATGCAGAGCAGGGAAACACCGTTGACGCGAGCTCTCTTCCACGAGCTTGGTGACGAAGATCTACCCGTCGTTCTATGCGGATGGCGAGAGCAATCAAAGAGTCCACACTGGAAGGAACCTCCCGGGAGAGAATCTCATCTTTGACCACTGCGTGGAGTCCCTCCAGAAAACGAGCGAGCAGCGCCGGCTCGTTCCAGTCACTAGAGGCAGCAAGAGTGCGAAACTCTATAGAGTAGTCCGTTATGGATCGATCACCTTGGCATAGGGAAGCCAGGGCCCTAGAAGCCTCCCTACCAAAACTGAACGGTCAAAAACCCGAATCATCTCCTCTTTAAAGTTCTGGTAATTGTTTGAACAAACAGCCCTTGCCTCCCAGATAGCTGTGCCCCACTCTCGAGCCCGGCCAGTAAGGAGTGAAATGACGTAAGCAACCCGAGCTCTCTCTAGAGTATGTGTTGGGTTGAGAGAGAACACAATATCACACTGGGTGAGAAAGGAGCGGCACTCCTTGGGCTGCCCGGAGTAGCAAGGTGGGTTATTAACCCTAGGTTCCGGAGGCTCGGCAGACCAGGAAGTAACAGGTGGCACGAGACGAAGACTCTGGAACTGTCCAGAGAGGTCGGAAACCTGAGCGGCCAGGTTCTCCATGGCATGACGAGCAGCAGACAATTCCTGCTCGTGTCTGCCGAGCATGGCTCCTTGGATCTCGACGGCAGTGTTACGAGCGTCTGTAGTCGCTGGGTCCATTCTTTGGTCGGATCCTTCTGTTATGCAGGTGAATGAGGACCCAAAAGCGACTTGGCGAAAACAGAGTCTTTAATCCAGTTTAAGGAAATAGCAATACTCCTAGACAAATCGGAGCGGTAAATAAAGCATAAAAACAATTTCACTCGTAATCACGAGAACTGACTGGAGACTCGATAATAAACTGCAGGTTGCCTCGGGAAGGCACTTGACCGTAGCAGACTCAGACACCTGCTCACCACGCAGCATCTGAGGGAAACACGACACGACAGGGCGATACAAAGACACAGCACGGTGAACAATATACAAGGATCCGACAGGGCAGAAACGGAAAACAAGGGGAGAAATAGGGACTCTAATCAGGGGAAAAGATAGGGAACAGGTGTGGGAAGACTAAATGATTGATTAGGGAATAGGAACAGCTGGGAGCAGGAACGAACGACAGAGAGAAGAGAGAGAGGGAGGGAGAGAGAAAAAGGGGAACGAACCTAAAAAGACCAGCAGGGGGAAAACGAACAGAAGGAAAAGCAAAATGACAAGACAATATAAGACAAAACATGACAGATCCCACAAACATCAAAGGTAAATGGCTACTTAAATATGATCCCAATCAGAGACAACGATAAACAGCTGCCTCTGATTGAGAACCATGTCAGGCCACCATAGACATACAAATCACCTAGACCTACAAAAACCCTAGAAATACAAAAAACCCTAGACAATACAAAAAAAAGTTCTAGGCCCTCTCCTATTCTCGCTATACACCAAGTCACTTGGCTCTGTCATAACCTCACATGGTCTCTCCTATCATTGCTATGCAGACGACACACAATTAATCTTCTCCTTTCCCCCTTCTGATGACCAGGTGGCGAATCGCATCTCTGCATGTCTGGCAGACATATCAGTGTGGATGACGGATCACCACCTCAAGCTGAACTCGGCAAGACGGAGCTGCTCTTCCTCCCGGGAAGAACTGCCCGTTCCATGATCTCGCCATCACGGTTGACAACTCCATTGTGTCCTCCTCCCAGAGCGCTAAGAACCTTGGCGTGATCCTGGACAACACCCTGTCGTTCTCAACTAACATCAAGGCGGTGGCCCGTTCCTGTAGGTTCATGCTCTACAACATCCGCAGAGTACGACCCTGCCTCACACAGGAAGCGGCGCAGGTCCTAATCCAGGCACTTGTCATCTCCCGTCTGGATTACTGCAACTCGCTGTGGCTGGGCTCCCTGCCTGTGCCATTAAACCCCTACAACTCATCCAGAACGCCGCAGCCCGTCTGGTGTTCAACCTTCCCAAGTTCTCTCACGTCACCCCGCTCCTCCGCTCTCTCCACTGGCTTCCAGTTGAAGCTCGCATCCGCTACAAGACCATGGTGCTTGCCTCACGGAGCTGTGAGGGAACGGCACCAGTACCTCCAGGCTCTGATCAGGCCCTACACCCAAACAAGGGCACTGCGTTCATCCACCTCTGGCCTGCTCGCCCCCTACCACTGAGGAAGTACAGTTCCCGCTCAGCCCAGTCAAAACTGTTCGCTGCTCTGGCCCCCAATGGTGGAACAAACTCCTCACGACGCCAGGACAGCGGAGTCAATCACCACCTTCCGGAGACACCTGAAACCCCACCTCTTTAAGGAATACCTAGGATAGATAAGTAATCCTTCTCACCCCCCTTTAAGATTTAGATGCACTATTGTAAAGTGACTGTTCCACTCGATGTCATAAGGTGAATGCACCAATTTGTAAGTCGCTCTGGATAAGAGCGTCTGCTAAATGACATAAATGTAATGTAAATGTAAAAACTAGCGTATCCACCCTAGTCACACCCTGAATTAACCTAAATATAAAGAAAACAGAGATATCTCAGGTCAGGGCGTGACAACAACTGACAAACTCTTAGACAAACTTTTTTTATTGGGACCAAGACTTAAAAAGAACTTATGTTGGCACAAGATGGAGGGAAGCATAACTAACAAAATTACAGTTATCGAAATTGGACACTTAATCCAGTATAAACTAACGTACAGAATTTATTATACAAGGGAAAGAGTTCACAAATTCTACAGTGCAATGGCAGAGTCATGTCTTAAGTGTAAAACGAACAATGATTCAATAATCCATGCTTTCTAGAAATGCTGTAAAGTCCAAAAGTTAAGGGTAGAGCTAGAAAGTTGTCTGTCAGAAGTCTTACAATGTAAACTATTAATCCTTGTCTCTGCATACTTCAAGACATGGCATAGGGGGTATAGTGAGATATCCAATGGACTGGACGATTCTCTTTTCATCACTCACTGTAAGGTGTGCATACTGGGGGCAGAGAAGCCATACGCAAGAGAGCAAAAACCGTGTTTCCAAACGGCGCAGTTTAATATAAAAAAATCAAATAATGGGTATATAACCTGACCCACACCAGGATAGACGTGCACAAGCACTTACAATAAACAATCACCGACAAGGACATGAGGGGGAACAGATGGTTAAATACACATGTAATAAGCATACCACTGCTGGCTTGCTTCTGAAGCTAAGCAGGGTTGGTACTGGTCAGTTCCTGGATGGGAGACCAGATGCTGCTGGAAGTGGTGTTGGAGGGCCAGTAGGGGGCACTCTTTCCTCTGCTCTAAAAAAAATATCCCAATTCCCCAGGGCAGTGATTGGGGACACTGCCCTGTGTAAGGTGCTGTCTTTTGGATGGGACGTTAAAACGGGTGTCCTGACTCTCTGAGGTCATTAAAGATCCCATGGCAATTATCGTAAGAGTAGGGGTGTTAACCCTGGTGTCCTGGCTAAATTCCCAATCTGGCCCTCAAACCATCACGGTCACCTAATAATCCCCAGTTTGGCTCATTCATCCCCCTCCTCTCCCCTGAAACTATTCCCCAGGTCGTTGCTGCAAATGAGAACGTGTTCTCAGTCAACTTACCTCGTAAAATAAACAAATAAATAAAGCAATTGATGGGATTGGAACCAGGTGTGATGGAAGACAAGACAAAACCAAAGGAAAATGAACAGATGATCAGCGATGGCTAGAAGGTCTGTGACTTTGACTGCTGGACGCCGCCCGAACAAGGAGAGGGACCAACTTCGGCGGAAGTCGTGACACTCACCTTGAGAAAAAGTATACTAAAAATGGAAATTAATCAAAC
>NW_025749943.1:17500-21634 GCF_021184085.1 Oncorhynchus gorbuscha | reverse complement strand
CTAAATCAAATCAAATCAAATTTATTTATATAGCCCTTCGTACATCAGCTGATATCTCAAAGTGCTGTACAGAAACCCAGCCTAAAACCCCAAACAGCAAACAATGCAGGTGTAAAAGCACGGTGGCTAGGAAAAACTCCCTAGAAAGGCCAAAACCTAGGAAGAAACCTAGAGAGGAACCGGGCTATGTGGGGTGGCCAGTCCTCTTCTGGCTGTGCCGGGTAGAGATTATAACAGAACATGACCAAGATGTTCAAATGTTCATAAATGACCAGCATGGTCAAATAATAATAAGGCAGAACAGTTGAAACTGGAGCAGCAGCACAGTCAGATGGACTGGGGACAGCAAGGAGCCATCATGTCAGGTAGTCCTGGGGCACGGTCCTAGGGCTCAGGTCCTCCGAGAGAGAGAAAGAAAGAGAGAATTAGAGAGAGCATATGTGGGGTGGCCAGTCCTCTTCTGGCTGTGCCAGGTGGAGATTATAACAGAACGTGGCCAGAACGTACACCTGCATTGCTTGCTGTTTGGGGTTTTAGGCTGCGTTTCTGTACAACACTTTGAGATATCAGCTGATGTAAGAAGGACTTTATAAATACATTTGATTTGATGTTCATAGTGTCACTGTGTGATTGAAGGGGAAGACAGACGATTGGTCCAAAATACCAACAACATATTGTCTGTGTGAAGGTGGGTTGCTGGGTAGATTCCCCCAGTTAGAGTCATTACTGTCTAACACAGTGACCTTCAGTTGACCGTGTGTGTGTGTGTGTGTGTGTGTGTGTGTGTGTGTGTGTGTGTGTGTGTGTGTGTGTGTGTGTGTGTGTGTGTGTGTGTGTGTGTGTGTGTGTGTGTGTGTGTGTGTGTGTGTGTGTGTGTGTGTAATGCCTAGGGTCCTTGTATTTCCCAGCCACCATGGTGGCATCCCAAATACCGCCATGTTCCCTTATTTAGTCCACTACCTCGACCAGAGCCTGCAGGGAGCAGCGTTCCGTTTGGGACTCAGATCATGTGACCGCTGCTATCTGTCCAGAAGTCACCACAGGGGGCCTCCATCCTCAGGGAACAAGACAGAGGAGGGAGTCCAGATGTGTGAAAGCCCCAGAGCGGTGTGTCACACTGGGCCCCGTCTGACACGACCTCCCCTAGGACAGAGCACCAGTCACCAGTCACCAGTCCACTACACTGGGGGCTGTGAGGGGAGGATGGCTGCTCCTTTGGTCGCTCTGCTGAGGGTGTGTTAAACACTGCTGATTTACAACATGAATGGGAGTGCCAAGCTTCCACTAAATGCTGATGAAGTCTGTCATCATGTAAAAAAAGAGGACAGGGAGGTGATGTAGTCTGTCATCATGTAGACAAGAGGACAGGGATGTAGTCTGTCATCATGGAGACAAGAGGAAAGGGAAGTGATGTATTCTGTCACCATGGAGACAAGAGGAAAGGGAAGTGATGTAGTCTGTCACCATGGAGACAAGAGGAAAGGGAAGTGATGTATTCTGTCATCATGTAGACAAGAGGAAGTAGTGGATGGTCTGTCATCATGTAGACAAGAGGACAGGATGTAGTCTGTCATTATGTAGACAAGAGGACAGGGATGTAGTCTGTCATCATGGAGACAAGAGGAAAAGGAGGTGATGTAGTCTGTCATCATGGAGACAAGAGGAAAGGGAAAAGGATATTCAACCACTCTTGGAAATTGATCCAGTAGCTGTTTTCTTACTAAAACCAATGTGTTCCGTCCCCCCGACGCTGTCATCAGGGTTAGGAAAGGACGGAGAAGGCTAAAGATCTCAACACAAGAGAGAATACAGAGGCGATGGACGGTTCAGACAGAGGCCTCTGAAGACTCACATGCTCTGTGTAGGTTAACTACTTCCTGATTGTGTTCATGAGACTGTTGTTAAAGAATATAAAACACCGTTGTGTAGGTTAACTACTTCCTGATTGTGTTCATGAGACTGTTGTTAAAGAATATAAACACCGTTGTGTAGGTTAACTACTTCCTGATTGTGTTCATGAGACTGTTGTTGGAAGAATATAAAACACCGTTGTGTAGGTTAACTACTTCCTGATTGTGTTCATGAGACTGTTGTTAAAGAAATAAAACACGTTGTGTAGGTTAACTACTTCCTGATTGTGTTCATGAGACTGTTGTTAAAGAATATAAAACAGCGTTGTGTAGGTTAACTACTTCTGATTGTGTTCATGAGACTGTTGTTAAAGAATATAAAACACCGTTGTGTAGGTTAACTACTTCCTGATTGTGTTCATGAGACTGTTGTTAAAGAATATAAACACCGTTGTAGGTTAACTACTTCCTGATTGTGTTCATGAGACTGTTGTTAAAGAATATAAACACCGTTGTAGGTTAACTACTTCCTGATTGTGTTCATGAGACTGTTGTTAAAGAATATAAAACACCGTTGCAGTAGGTTAACTACTTCCTGATTGTGTTCATGAGACTGTTGTTAAAGAATATAAAACACCGTTGTGTAGGTTAACTACTTCCTGATTGTGTTCATGAGACTGTTGTTAAAGAATATAAAACACCGTTGTGTAGGTTAACTACTTCCTGATTGTGTTCATGAGACTGTTATTTAATAAAAATACTTACTGATTTTCAAAGGGCAGAATATTGTGTCCTGGGCCTGTATTAATGTGTTCATATGGGCAGAATATTGTGTCCTGGGCCTATATTAATGTGTTCATATGGGCAGAATATTGTGTCCTGGGCCTATATTAATGTGTTCATATGGGCAGAATATTGTGGCCTGGGCCTATATTAATGTGTTCATATGGGCAGAATATTGTGGCCTGGGCCTATATTAATGTGTTCATATGGGCAGAATATTGTAACCTGGACCTATATTAATGTGTTCATATGGGCAGAATATTGTGGCCTGGGCCTATATTAATGTGTTCATATGGGCAGAATATTGTAACCTGGACCTATATTAATGTGTTCATATGGGCAGAATATTGTAACCTGGACCTATATTAATGTGTTCATATGGGCAGAATATTGTGTCCTGGGCCTATATTAATGTGTTCATATGGGCAGAATATTGTGGCCTGGGCCTATATTAATGTGTTCATATGGGCAGAATATTGTGTCCTGGGCCTATATTAATGTGTTCATATGGGCAGAATATTGTGGCCTGGGCCTATATTAATGTGTTCATATGGGCAGAATATTGTGGCCTGGGCCTATATTAATGTGTTCATATGGGCAGAATATTGTGTCCTGGGCCTATATTAATGTGTTCATATGGGCAGAATATTGTGTCCTGGGCCTATATTAATGTGTTCATATGGGCAGAATATTGTGGTCTGGGCCTATATTAATGTGTTCATATGGGCAGAATATTGTGGTCTGGGCCTATATTAATGTGTTCATATGGGCAGAATATTGTGGCCTGGGCCTATATTAATGTGTTCATATGGGCAGAATATTGTGGTCTGGGCCTATATTAATATAGGTCCTGGTCTAAAGTAGTCCACTACCCTATAGACCCTTTATACTGTAGGGCACTACCCTATAGGCCCTTTATACTGTAGGGCACTACCCTATAGGCCCTTTATACTGTAGGGCACTACCCTATAGGCCCTTTATACTGTAGGGCACTTCCCTATAGGCCCTTTATACTGTAGTGCACTACCCTATAGGCCCTGGTCTAAAGTAGTCCACTACCCTATAGGCCCTGGTCTAAAGTAGTCCACTACCCTATAGGCCCTGGTCTAAAGTAGTGCACTACCCTATAGGCCCTGGTCTAAAGTAGTCCACTTCCTTATAGGAGCTGGTCTAAAGTAGTCCACTACCCTATAGGCCCTTTATACTGTAGGGCACTACCCTATAGGCCCTTTATACTGTAGGGCACTACCCTATAGGTCCTAGTCTAAAGTAGTGTACTACCCTATAGGTCCTGGTCTAAAGTAGTCCACTACCCTATAGGCCCTTTATACTGTAGGGCACTACCCTATAGGCCCTTTATACTGTAGGGCACTACCCTATAGGCCCTTTATACTGTAGTGCACTACCCTATAGGCCCTTTATACTGTAGGGCACTACCCTATAGGTCCTAGTCTAAAGTAGTGTACTACCCTATAGGTCCTGGTCTAAAGTTGTGTCTATA
>NW_025749943.1:0-12500 GCF_021184085.1 Oncorhynchus gorbuscha | reverse complement strand
TCTCTTTCTCCCTCTGTCCCCCTCTCTCTTTCTCCCTCTGTCCCCCTCTCTCTTTCTCCCTCTGTCCCCCTCTCTCTTTCTCCCTCTCCACCCCCTCTGTTTCCCTCTCTATCCCCCCTCTCTCGCTCTCTGTCCCCCTCTCTCTTTCACCCCCCTCTCGCTCTCTGTCCTCCTCCCCCCCCTCTCTCTCTCTGTCCCGAGTGTGTTCACAGGAAATAAGTCGACCCTTGGCGCCGCTCGCTGCTCGCCTCTCTCCATTCCTCCCCGATGAATAACGATGTCACAAAAAAAAATGGATGTTTCAAGTAAAAAAGCGCTCCGAAAATCCAGTTTAGAGCAGCACAGCGTATGAAATAGCCTGTAAAATGGACAATCCATCATATTGTCTCACTAGCATTGACACCAGGAACAGCGTTCTAGGTCCTTTTCATTAGCTACTGTACATTCTGTGTTGACGCCGTACTGTACAGATCACCAGCTGAGGATCAAATGGCACCCTATTCTCTACATAGTGGTCTACTTTTAACCAGAGCACTATTAAAAGTGGTGTACTAGATAGTGAATAGGATGCCGTTTGGGACACAGTATTGTATCGATGTGACGACCCAGAAACCAAAACCATTTTCTGGGGTCTTGGATGAATCTTTTTGGGGCTTTTTAAGGGAGAGAAAACAGCAAATTACAATATATTTTCTCTTTGTTTTCTAGCTGGATGGACAGTGGATGACCCAGGACAGTGGATAACCCAGGACAGTGGATAACCCAGGACAGTGGATAACCCAGGACAGTGGATAACCCAGGACAGTGGATAACCCAGGACAGTGGATAACCCAGGACAGCGGATAACCCAGGACAGAGGATAACCCAGGACAGTGGATAACCCAGGACAGTGGATAACCCAGGACAGTGGATAACCCAGGACAGTGAATAACCCAGGACAGTGGATGACCCAGGACAGTGGATAACCCAGGACAGTGGATAACCCAGGACAGTGAATAACCCAGGACAGTGGATGACCCAGGACAGTGGATAACCCAGGACAGTGGATAACCCAGGACAGTGGATAACCCAGGACAGTGGATAACCCAGGACAGTGGATAACCCAGGACAGTCAATAACTCCAGGACAGTGGATAACTCCATCAATCCACCCAGGACAGTGGATAACCCAGGACAGTGGATAACCCAGGACACTCCATCACCCAGGACAGTGGATCACCCAGGACAGTGGATGACCCAGGACAGTGGATAACCCAGGACAGTGGATAACCCAGGACAGTGGATAACCCAGGACAGTGGATAACCCAGGACAGTGGATAACCCAGGACAGTCCATGACCCAGGACAGTGAATAACCCAGGACAGTGAACACCCAGGACAGTTCATAACCCAACACAGTGGATAACCCAGGACAGTGGATAACCCAGGACAGTGAATGACCCAGGACAGTCCATAACCCAGGACAGTGAATAACCCAGGACCCATAACCCAGGACACTACAAAACCCAGGACAAGTGGATAACCCAGGACAGTGGAATCACCCAACACTCCAACACTCCATCACTCCAACACTCCAACACTCCATCACTCCAACACTCCATCACTCCAACACTCCATCACTCCAACACTCCATCACTCCAACACTCCAACACTCCATCACTCTAACACTCCATCACTACAACACTCCATCACTCTAACACTCCATCACTCCAACACTCCAACACTCCATCACTCCAACACTCCATCACTCCATCACTCTAACACTCCAACACTCCATCACTCTAACACTCCATCACTCCAACACTCCAACACTCCATCACTCCATCACTCCAACACTCCAACACTCCATCACTCCAACACTCCAACACTCCTTCACTCTAACACTCCACAAACTCCATCACTCCTAACACTCCATCACTCCAACACTCCAACACTCCATCACTCTAACACTCCATCACTACAACACTCCATCACTCTAACACTCCATCACTCCAACACTCCAACACTCCATCACTCCAACACTCCATCACTCTAACACTCCAACACTCCATCACTCTAACACTCCATCACTCCAACACTCCAACACTCCATCACTCCAACACTCCAACACTCCTTCTTGGTCAAATAGCCCGTATTACAGGTGAAGTGAACTGATGTTGTATCAAGACAAATCTTATTGTGTTTCGGTCCAGGTAAATATTCCCACTGTAACTCTGGGTCCGTGTTGGACTTGGCTCCGTTGAATGGGTCTGTTTCTTCTGCATCCATTCTGTGATTTAACGGGGGCTGAACTGGAGAGTGTTTGTGAGACAAGGGAGAATCAGTTTGAGTTACAAACGATTAAAAACTATATAGAAAAAGCTGAGACTCTAACGAACACACAGGGTATCCCACTAACAAGCTGCACAGGAGACGTTAGAATGTAAGGGGTTCTTCTACATAGATCATAGTAAATCCCAGGTCATAGTGTCTATAATACTGTAAGGGGTTCTTCTACATAGATCATAGTAAATCCCAGGTCATAGTGTCTATAATACTGTAAGGGGTTATTCTACATAGATGATAGTAAATCCCAGGTCATAGTGTCTATAATACTGTAAGGGGTTCTTCTACATAGATCATAGTAAATCCCAGGTCATAGTGTCTATAATACTGTAAGGGGTTCTTCTACATAGACCATAGTAAATCCCAGGTCATAGTGTCCATAATACTGTAAAGGGTTAATCTAGAAGACCATAGTAAATCCCAGGTCATAGTGTCTATAATACTGTAAGGGGTTCTTCTACATAGATCATAGTAAATCCCAGGTCATAGTGTCTATAATACTGTAAGGGGTTCTTCTACATAGATCATAGTAAATCCCAGGTCATAGTGTCTATAATACTGTAAGGGGTTATTCTACATAGACCATAGTAAATCCCAGGTCATAGTGTCTATAATACTGTAAGGGGTTCTTCTACATAGATCATAGTAGATCCCAGGTCATAGTGTCTATAATACTGTAAGGGGTTCTTCTACATAGATCATAGTAGATCCCAGGTCATAGTGTCTATAATACTGTAAGGGGTTCTTCTACATAGATCATAGTAAATCCCAGGACAGAGTGTCTATAATACTGTAAGGGGTTCTTCTACATAGATCATAGTAAATCCCAGGACAGAGTGATGTTGCCGTCACAACCTTCCAACTCCACACAGTCATCACTTACTAGTTGGATATTAATTTCCCACTTAGCAAACCATTTCTGGTCGTACAGCGTTCATAAACATTCATTTTTATCAGTTTTTTTTTTTTTTGGTGAACTGAATCTTCTGTTGTTGTTGACGTTTGTAAAGCCCTGGTTCTCCTACTGTTTATGTCAAATGGTTTTCATATTCTCCTTGTAAAGCCCTGGTTCTCCTACTGTTTATGTCAAATGGTTTTCATATTCTCCTTGTAAAGCCCTGGTTCTCCTACTGTTTATGTCAAATGGTTTTCATATTCTCCTTGTAAAGCCCTGGTTCTCCTACTGTTTATGTCAAATGGTTTTCATATTCTCCTTGTAAAGCCCTGGTTCTCCTACTGTTTATGTCAAATGGTTTTCATATTCTCCTTGTAAAGCCCTGGTTCTCCTACTGTTTATGTCAAATGGTTTTCATATTCTCCTTGTAAAGCCCTGGTTGTCCTACTGTTTATGTCAAATGGTTTTCATATTCTCCTTGTAAAGCCCTGGTTCTCCTACTGTTTATGTCAAATGGTTTTCATATTCTCCTTGTAAAGCCCTGGTTCTCCTACTGTTTATGTCAAATGGTTTTCATATTCTCCTTGTAAAGCCCTGGTTCTCCTACTGTTTATGTCAAATGGTTTTCATATTCTCCTTGTAAAGCCCTGGTTCTCCTACTGTTTATGTCAAATGGTTTTCATATTCTCCTTGTAAAGCCCTGGTTCTCCTACTGTTTATGTCAAATGGTTTTCATATTCTCCTTGTAAAGCCCTGGTTCTCCTACTGTTTATGTCAAATGGTTTTCATATTCTCCTTGTAAAGCCCTGGTTCTCCTACTGTTTATGTCAAATGTTTTTCATATTCTCCTTGTAAAGCCCTGGTTCTCCTACTGTTTATGTCAAATGGTTTTCATATTCTCCTTGTAAAGCCCTGGTTCTCCTACTGTTTATGTCAAATGTTTTCATATTCTCCTTGTAAAGCCCTGGTTCTCCTACAATTACAAATGGTTTTCATATTCTCCTTGTAAAGCCCTGGTTCTCCTAACAATTACAAATGGTTTTCATATTCTCCTTGTAAAGCCCTGGTTCTCCTACAATTATGTCACATGGTTTTCATATTCTCCTTGTAAAGCCTTGGTTCTCCTAACAATTACAAATGGTTTTCATATTCTCCTTGTAAAGCCCTGGCAATTACACATGGTTTTCATATTCTCCTTGTAAAGCCCTGGTTCTCCTAACAATTACAAATGTTTTCATATTCTCCTTGTAAAGCCCTGGTTCTCCTACAATTACAAATGTTTTCATATTCTCCTTGTAAAGCCCTGGTTCTCCTACTGTTTATGTCAAATGTTTTCATATTCTCCTTGTAAAGCCCTGGTTCTCCTAACAATTACAAATGTTTTCATATTCTCCTTGTAAAGCCCTGGTTCTCCTACAATTACAAATGGTTTTCATATTCTCCTTGTAAAGCCCTGGTTCTCCTAACAATTACAAATGTTTTCATATTCTCCTTGTAAAGCCCTGGTTCTCCTACAATTACAAATGGTTTTCATATTCTCCTTGTAAAGCCCTGGTTCTCCTAACAATTACAAATGTTTTTCATATTCTCCTTGTAAAGCCCTGGTTCTCCTACAATTATGTCAAATGGTTTTCATATTCTCCTTGTAAAGCCCTGGTTCTCCTAACAATTACAAATGTTTTTCATATTCTCCTTGTAAAGCCCTGGTTCTCCTACAATTACAAATGTTTTTCATATTCTCCTTGTAAAGCCCTGGTTCTCCTACAATTACAATTGGTTTTCATATTCTCCTTGTAAAGCCCTGGTTCTCCTAACAATTACAAATGTTTTCATATTCTCCTTGTAAAGCCCTGGTTCTCCTACAATTATACATGTTTTTTTATTCTCCTTGTAAAGTCCTGGTTCTCCTAACAATTACAAATGTTTTCATATTCTCCTTGTAAAGCCCTGGTTCTCCTAACAATTACAAATGGTTTTCATATTCTCCTTGTAAAGCCCTGGTTCTCCTAACAATTACAAATGTTTTCATATTATCCTTGTAAAGCCCTGGTTCTCCTAACAATTACAAATGGTTTTCATATTCTCCTTGTAAAGTCCTGGTTCTCCTAACAATTACAAATGGTTTTCATATTCTCCTTGTAAAGCCCTGGTTCTCCTAACAATTACAAATGTTTTTCATATTCTCCTTGTAAAGCCCTGGTTCTCCTAACAATTACACATGTTTTTTTATTCTCCTTGTAAAGTCCTGGTTCTCCTAACAATTACAAATGGTTTTCATATTCTCCTTGTAAAGCCCTGGTTCTCCTAACAATTACAAATGGGTTTCATATTCTCCTTGTAAAGCCCTGGTTCTCCTAACAATTACAAATGTTTTTCATATTCTCCTTGTAAAGCCCTGGTTCTCCTAACAATTACAAATGGTTTTCATATTCTCCTTGTAAAGCCCTGGTTCTCCTAACAATTACAAATGTTTTCATATTCTCCTTGTAAAGCCCTGGTTCTCCTAACAATTACAAATGTTTTTCATATTCTCCTTGTAAAGCCCTGGTTCTCCTACAATTACAAATGTTTTTCATATTCTCCTTGTAAAGCCCTGGTTCTCCTACAATTACAAATTGTTTTCATATTCTCCTTGTAAAGCCCTGGTTCTCCTAACAATTACAAATGTTTTTCATATTCTCCTTGTAAAGCCCTGGTTCTCCTACAATTACAAATGGTTTTCATATTCTCCTTGTAAAGCCCTGGTTCTCTAACAATTACAAATGTTTTTCATATTCTCCTTGTAAAGCCCTGGTTCTCCTACAATTACAAATGGTTTTCATATTCTCCTTGTAAAGCCCTGGTTCTCCTAACAATTACAAATGTTTTTCATATTCTCCTTGTAAAGCCCTGGTTCTCCTACAATTACAAATGGTTTTCATATTCTCCTTGTAAAGCCCTGGTTCTCCTAACAATTACAAATGTTTTTCATATTCTCCTTGTAAAGCCCTGGTTCTCCTACAATTACAAATGTTTTCATATTCTCCTTGTAAAGCCCTGGTTCTCCTACAATTACAAATGGTTTTCATATTCTCCTTGTAAAGCCCTGGTTCTCCTAACAATTACAAATGTTTTTCATATTCTCCTTGTAAAGCCCTGGTTCTCCTACAATTATACATGTTTTTTTTATTCTCCTTGTAAAGTCCTGGTTCTCCTAACAATTACAAATGTTTTTCATATTCTCCTTGTAAAGCCCTGGTTCTCCTAACAATTACAAATGGTTTTCATATTCTCCTTGTAAAGCCCTGGTTCTCCTAACAATTACAAATGTTTTTCATATTCTCCTTGTAAAGCCCTGGTTCTCCTAACAATTACAAATGGTTTTCATATTCTCCTTGTAAAGTCCTGGTTCTCCTAACAATTACAAATGGTTTTCATATTCTCCTTGTAAAGCCCTGGTTCTCCTAACAATTACAAATGTTTTTCATATTCTCCTTGTAAAGCCCTGGTTCTCCTAACAATTACACATGTTTTTTTATTCTCCTTGTAAAGTCCTGGTTCTCCTAACAATTACAAATGGTTTTCATATTCTCCTTGTAAAGCCCTGGTTCTCCTAACAATTACAAATGGGTTTCATATTCTCCTTGTAAAGCCCTGGTTCTCCTAACAATTACAAATGTTTTTCATATTCTCCTTGTAAAGCCCTGGTTCTCCTAACAATTACAAATGGTTTTCATATTCTCCTTGTAAAGTCCTGGTTCTCTAACAATTACAAATGGTTTTCATATTCTCCTTGTAAAGCCCTGGTTCTCCTAACAATTACAAATGTTTTTCATATTCTCCTTGTAAAGCCCTGGTTCTCCTAACAATTACACATGTTTTTTTATTCTCCTTGTAAAGTCCTGGTTCTCCTAACAATTACAAATGGTTTTCATATTCTCCTTGTAAAGCCCTGGTTCTCCTAACAATTACACATGTTTTTTTATTCTCCTTGTAAAGTCCTGGTTCTCCTAACAATTACAAATGGTTTTCATATTCTCCTTGTAAAGCCCTGGTTCTCCTAACAATTACAAATGTTTTTCATATTCTCCTTGTAAAGTCCTGGTTCTCCTAACAATTACAATTGTATAACACTTGAGGGTAAATATAAGGGCTGGACATGTAGATATATGAAGGTCTGATAAATTAAAAGCCGATTTAAGCTGGGGACTTGGGACTGATAAGGGTTAAGGGTTTTTTAACTGTGTTCTACGCAGGGATTTGTTGTCCTCCTTTAAACTGAAAATCACTCTTTGACCCTAAATAAATCAAAACCAAGTACTTGAAAAAGTTAAATGTTCTGATGCATCAAAGTGTCTAGACGGCCACTTGAAACACGCACACACACACGCACACACACACACACACACACACACACACACACACACACACACACACACACACACACACACACACACACACACACACACACACACACACACACACACACACACACACACACACACACACACACACACACACACACACACACACACACACACACACACACACACACACACACACACACACACACACACACTATAAGCTTTTTAACCAGTAATTAACAACATTGATAATTTGTCTTTGCATAATTAAAGATGTTATGCTAATCTCCCTTGCAAATTGATTTTGGATAAAATAAACCCTCTGTGTGTAAACATTTGTTTGTTTGGTTTCTCAGAGTAGTAAAGCCACTCTGTAGCCTTGGTTTCTCAGAGTAGTAAAGCCACTCTGTAGTCTTGGTTTCTCAGAGTAGTAAAGCCACTCTGTAGCCTTGGTTTCTCAGAGTAGTAAAGCCACTCTGTAGTCTAAAGACTCCAGCCACTCTGTAGCCTTGGTTTTTCAGAGTAGTAAAGCCACTCTGTAGCCTGAAGACTCCAGCCACTCTGTAGCCTTGGTTTCTCAGAGTAGTAAAGCCACTCTGTAGCCTAAAGACTCCAGCGCTGGACAAGGACCCATTTGTCACACGTGAGTAAAAGTATAGACACCTTAATAAAGTATAGACACCTGAATAAAGTATAGACACCTGAATAGAGTATAGACACCTTAATAAAGTATAGACACCTAAATAGAGTATAGACACCTTAACAAAATATAGACGTCTCCAAAAAAAATTACTCAAGTCAAAGTGAAAGTCACCCAGTAAAATACTATTTCATTAAAAGCATTTGGTTGTAAATATAATTGCAGGAAGTATAAAAAAGTCAATGTAATTGCAAAAATATATAAGTAAAAATATTTACTAATATCATTCAAATTACTTCTATCAAGCAAAGCCAACAGCACACTCCAACACTCCAACACTCCAACACTCCAATACTCTAACACCTCAACACTCCCACACCCCAACACCCCGACACTCCGACACTCCAAAACTCCAACACCCCAACACTCCAACACCCGAACACTCCAAAACTCCAACACTCCAACACTCCAATACTCTAACACCTCAACACTCCCACACCCCAACACCCCGACACTCCGACACTCCAAAACTCCAACACCCCAACACTCCAACACCCGAACACTCCAAAACTCCAACACTCCAATACTCCAACACTCCAAAACCCCAACAATCTAACAATCCAACACTCCAACATCATTTATGAAAGATGCACGTGTGTTTAGTGAGTCCTCCAGATCAGAGGAAGTATGGATGACCAGGGATGTTCTCTTGATAACTTCATGAATGGATCAATTTCCTGTCCTGCGAAAAACGAGTACTTTTGGGTGTCAGGTAAATGTATGCAGTAAAAAGTACATTATTCTCCAAAGGAATGTAGTGAAGTAAAAGTAAAATTTGTCAAAAATGTAATGGTAAACCAAAAAACGACTGAAAGAGTAATTAGAAGTAGTTTCACTTAAGTACGGTACATCACAGCCTGACAATGATGGGTCACAAACTTCTAGTCTATTACCCAGACCTTCTAGTCTAACACCTAGTACTTCTAGTTCAACACCTAGACCTTCTAGTCTAACACCTAGACCTTCTAGTTCAACACCTAGACCTTCTAGTCTAACACCTAGACCTTCTAGTCTAACACCTAGATCAGACCTTCTAGTCTAACACCTAGATCAGACCTTCTAGTCTAACACCTAGACCTTCTAGTCTAACACCTAGACCTTCTAGTCTAACACCTAGACCTTCTAGTCTAACACGTAGACCTTCTAGTCGAACACGTAGACCTTCTAGTCTAACACCTAGACCTTCTAGTCTAACACCTAGACCTTCTAGTTCAACACCTAGACCTTCTAGTCTAACACGTAGACCTTCTAGTCTAACACGTAGACCTTCTAGTCTAACACCTAGACCTTCTAGTCTAACACCTAGACATTCTAGTTCAACACCTAGACCTTCTATTCTAACACCTAGAACATACCTTCTATTCTAACACCTAGACCTTCTAGTCCAACACCAAGACCTTCTAGTCATAACACCTAGATCAGACTTTCTAGTCTAACACCTAGACCTTCTAGTTCAACACCTACACCTTCTAGTCTAACACCTAGATCAGACCTTCTAGTCTAACACCTAGACCTTCTAGTCTAACACGTAGACCTTCTAGTCTAACACCTAGACCTTCGAGTCTAACACCTAGACATTCTAGTTCAACACATAGACCTTCTATTCTAACACCTAGAACATACATTCTATTCTAACACCTAGACCTTCTAGCCCAACACCTAGATATTATATTCTAACACCTAGACCAGATCTTATATTCTAACAGCTAGACCTTCTAGTCCAAAACCCAGATCAGACCTTCTAGTCTAACACCTAGACCTTCTAGTCTAACACCAAGAACAGACATTCTATTCTAACACATATACCTTCTAGTCCAAAACCCAGATCAGACCTTCTAGTCTAACACCTAGACCTTCTAGTCTAACACCAAGAACAGACATTCTATTCTAACACATATACCTTCTAGTCTAACACCTAGATCAGACTTTCTAGTCTAACACCTAGACCTTCTAGTCCAACACCTAGATATTCTATTCTAACACCTAGATCAGACCTTCTAGTCCAACACCTAGATATTCTATTCTAACACCTAGACCAGACCTTCTAGTCCAACACCTAGACCTTCTAGTTGAACACCTAGACCTTCTAGTACAACACCTAGACCTTCTAGTCCAACACCTAGACCTTCTAGTCTAACACCTAGACCACATTTAATTCTACATTATATCTTGTCATTCATCTATCGTAAATGTGCATTCATCAGTCAAGGTCTCTGACCTGTGTAAAGTAATGTATCACAACTCCATTTCTCAATAACAACAACCAATAACAACGTCCAAGTTCAAGTGTTTTCAAATTTGTTTAATTATTTCACATGGCAGAATATAATAATTAAACTGTTTGTGTGTGGCTGTTGTTATGAAATAACAAAAAAAATGTATTGTACCCAAACGTCACCCACGAGAAATGTACGGAGCAACTATAGTGTGATATTTCTATTTATGTCCAAGGTTGTAAGGAGTGCCTCTGTAGGCAGGTGGAACTCAGGTTTCCTCTGTAGACAGATGGAGCTCAGGTTTCCTCTGTAGACAGATGGAGCTCAGGTTTCCTCTGTAGACAGATGGAGCTCAGGTTTCCTCTGTAGACAGATGGAGCTCGGGTTTCCTCTGTACGCAGATGGAGCTCAGGTTTCCTCTGTAGACAGATGGAGCTCAGGTTTCCTCTGTAGACAGATGGAGCTCAGGTTTCCTCTGTAGACAGATGGAGCTCAGGTTTCCTCTGTAGACAGATGGAGCTCGGGTTTCCTCTGTACGCAGATGGAGCTCAGGTTTCCTCTGTGGGTTTAGGAGAAGCCCTGTAAAAGGACTGTGGTATGATTTGTACAACGTGTACCTGTGTGAGGAGCTCATTCACGGAACAGTTTCAGTGATTCACAGTGGATAGTTTCATTCAGTTTCATTCTGGTACTGTACAGCCACACACACAAACACACACACACACACACACACACACACACACACACACACACACACACACACACACACACACACACACACACACACACACACACACACACACACACACACACACACACACACACACACACACACACACACACACTACAGCCTCTCACTATAGAACTGTAACCTGGATAATCCTCTCACTATAGAACTGTAACCAGGATAATCACACAGTACAGCCTGTCACTATAGAAATGTAACCAGGATAATCACACACTACAGCCTCTCACTATAGAACTGTGACCAGGATAATCACACAGTACAGCCTCTCACTATAGAACTGTGACCAGGATAATCACACAGTACAGCCTCTCACTATAGAACTGTGACCAGGATAATCACACAGTATAGCCTCTCACTATAGAACTGTGACCTGGATGATCACACACTACAGCCTCTCACTATATCAAATCAATCAAATCAAATTTATTTATATAGCCCTTCGTACATCAGCTGATATCTCAAAGTGCTGTACAGAAACCCAGCCTAAAACCCCAAACAGCAAACAATGCAGGTGTAAAAGCACGGTGGCTAGGAAAAACTCCCTAGAAAGGCCAAAACCTAGGAAGAAACCTAGAGAGGAACCGGGCTATGTGGGGTGGCCAGTCCTCTTCTGGCTGTGCCGGGTAGAGATTATAACAGAACATGACCAAGATGTTCAAATGTTCATAAATGACCAGCATGGTCAAATAATAATAAGGCAGAACAGTTGAAACTGGAGCAGCAGCACAGTCAGGTGGACTGGGGACAGCAAGGAGCCATCATGTCAGGTAGTCCTGGGGCACGGTCCTAGGGCTCAGGTCCTCCGAGAGAGAGAAAGAAAGAGAGAATTAGAGAGAGCATATGTGGGGTGGCCAGTCCTCTTCAGGCTGTGCCGGGTGGAAATTATAACAGAGACGTGGCCAAGATGTTCAAATGTTCATAAATGACCAGCATGGTTGAATAATAGTAAGGCAGAACAGTTGAAACTGGAGCAGGAGCATGGCCAGGTGGACTGGGGACAGCAAGGAGTCCTCATGTCAGGTAGTCCTGGGACATGGTCCTAGGGCCCAGGCCAGTTGAAACTGGAGCAGCAGCATGGCCAGGTGGACTGGGGACAGCAAGGAGTCATCATGTCAGGTAGTCCTGGGGCATGGTTCTAGGGCTCAGGTCCTCGAGAGAGAAAGAAAGAGAGAAGGAGAGAGAATTAGAGAACGCACACTTAGATTTACACAGGACACCGGAATAAGGACAGGAGAAGTACTCCAGATAAACAAACTGACCCTAGCCTGACACTAT
>NW_025749942.1:20000-21643 GCF_021184085.1 Oncorhynchus gorbuscha | reverse complement strand
CTTCCGGCGGCTGTATATTGCCCCGTTCTGACACAAACTCTTACTGATCATCGGAGACTATCATCGTCATGGCGACAGGCCAGGATGAGAAAAGTGTGTGTGTGTGTGTAGATATCATCACACATAAATATCAGATGCTATCGCTATCACCCTTGTCTATTGGTCCAGAATCTCTAAAGACAGCCTTCCTGATTTCACAGGATATAGCGAAGCACGCACGCACGCACGCACGCACGCACGCACGCACGCACGCACGCACGCACGCACGCACGCACGCACGCACGCACGCACGCACGCACACACACACACACACACACACACACACACACACACACACACACACGTTTCACCATGGGCGTCTGTTTAAATGGGCTCCAGAACAGAAACATGAAAGCGGAGTCTGACAGTTCATCTCTGTGAGCTCATTACAACGATGGCCAATTGGAGCAAGGGGCTGAAGTATTATATAGATGCCTCACCGCACAAGCAGCTGCTCACTACAGTACAACAGAGAGGGAGAAGGGGTGGGGAGGGACAGAGAGAGGGAGAGACACATGAGGAGAGAGAGAGAGAGAGAGAGAGAGAGAGAGGAGAGAGAGAGAGAGCACAGAGAGAGAGAGAGAGAGAGAGAGAGAGAGAGAGAGAGATGCAGAGAGAGAGAGAGAGAGAGAGACAGGAGAGGAGGCAGAGAGATACAGATACTCTCTGTCTCTCTCCTCTGTCTCTCTCCCTCCCTCTCCGTCTCTCTCCCTCTCCTCTGTCTCTCTCTACCTCCCCGTCTCACCCTCCCTCCGGCCTCTACCTTCTGTCTCCTCCTCCCTCTCTCCTCTCCCTCTCTACCTCTCTGTCTCTCTCTGTCTCTCCCTCTCCGTCTCTCTCTCTCTCCCTCTCTGTCTCTCCCTCTCCGTCTCTCTCTCTCTCCCTCTCTGTCTCTCTCTCTCTCCCTCTCTGTCTCTCTCTCTCCCTCTCTGTCTCTCTCTCTCCCTCTCTGTCTCTCTGTCTCTCTCTCTCCCTCTCTGTCTCTCTCTGTCTCTCTCTCTCTCCCTCTCCGTCTCTCTCTCTCTCCCTCTCCGTCTCCCTCTCTGTCTCTCTCTCTCTCCCTCTCTGTCTCTCTCTCTCTCCCTCTCTGTCTCTCTCTCTCTCCCTGTCTCTCTCTCTCTCTCCCTCTCTGTCTCTCTGTCTCTCTCCCTCTCCGTCTCTCTACCTCTCCGTCTCTTTACCTCTCCGTCTCTCTCCCTATGAGAGACGGCATATGCATAGGAGAGACGCTTTGCATCTTAGAGACTATATGCACTTTAGAGATGATATGTACAGGAGAGACTATATGCACCTTAGAGACTATATGTACAGGAGAGACTATATGTACAGGAGATACTATATGTAAGACTATATGCACCTTAGAGACTATATGCACCTTAGAGACTATATGTACAGGAGATACTATATGCACTTAGAGACTATTTGCACCTTTGTGAGCACTATATGCACTTTAGAGACGATATGTACAGGAGAGACTATATGCACCGAGAGACTATATGTACAGACTATATGCACCTTAGAGACTATATGCACCTTTAGAGACTATATGTACAGGAGAGACTATATGCACCTTCGAGACTATTTGCACCTTAGAGACTATATGT
>NW_025749942.1:12500-15000 GCF_021184085.1 Oncorhynchus gorbuscha | reverse complement strand
GGTCTAGTCAGGTTATAGATGGTGGTGTAGATGAGGCTGGGTCTAGTCAGGTTATAGATGGTGGTGTAGATGAGGCTGGGTCTAGTCAGGTTATAGATGGTGGTGTAGATGAGGGTCTAGTCAGGTTATAGATGGTGGTGTAGATGAGGCTGGGTCTAGTCAGGTTATAGATGGTGGTGTAGATGAGGCTGGGTCTAGTCAGGTTATAGATGGTGGTGTAGATGAGGCTGGGTCTAGTCAGGTTATAGATGGTGGTGTAGATGAGGGTCTAGTCAGGTTATAGATGGTGGTGTAGATGAGACTGGGTCTAGTCAGGTTATAGATGGTGGTGTAGAAGAGGTTGGGTCTAGTCATGTTATAGATGGTGGTGTAGATGAGGGTCTAGTCAGGTTATAGATGGTGGTGTAGAAGAGGTTGGGTCTAGTCAGGTTATAGATGGTGGTGTAGATGAGGCTGGGTCTAGTCAGGTTATAGATGGAGGTGTAGATGAGGCTGGGTCTAGTCAGGTTATAGATGGTGGTCTAGTCAGGTTATAGATGGTGGTGTAGATGAGGGTCTAGTCAGGTTATAGATGGAGGTGTAGATGAGGCTGGGTCTAGTCAGGTTATAGATGGTGGTCTAGTCAGGCTGGTCTAGTCAGGTTATAGATGGTGGTGTAGATGAGGCTGGGTCTAGTCAGGTTATAGATGGTGGTGTAGATGAGGCTGGGTCTAGTCAGGCTGGTCTAGTCAGGTTATAGATGGTGGTGTAGATGAGGGTCTAGTCAGGTTATAGATGGTGGTGTAGATGAGGCTGGGTCTAGTCAGGTTATAGATGAGGGTCTAGTCAGGTTATAGATGGTGGTGTAGATGAGGCTGGGTCTAGTCAGGTTATAGATGGTGGTGTAGATGAGGCTGGGTCTAGTCAGGTTATAGATGGTGGTGTAGATGAGGGTCTAGTCAGGTTATAGATGGTGGTGTAGATGAGACTGGGTCTAGTCAGGTTATAGATGGTGGTGTAGAAGAGGTTGGGTCTAGTCATGTTATAGATGGTGGTGTAGATGAGGGTCTAGTCAGGTTATAGATGGTGGTGTAGAAGAGGTTGGGTCTAGTCAGGTTATAGATGGTGGTGTAGATGAGGCTGGGTCTAGTCAGGTTATAGATGGAGGTGTAGATGAGGCTGGGTCTAGTCAGGTTATAGATGGTGGTCTAGTCAGGTTATAGATGGTGGTGTAGATGAGGGTCTAGTCAGGTTATAGATGGTGGTGTAGAAGAGGTTGGGTCTAGTCAGGTTATAGATGGTGGTGTAGATGAGACTGGGTCTAGTCAGGTTATAGATGGTGGTGTAGATGAGGCTGGGTCTAGTCAGGTTATAGATGGTGGTGTAGATGAGGCTGGGTCTAGTCAGGCTGATCTAGTCAGGTTATAGATGGTGGTGTAGATGAGGGTCTAGTCAGGTTATAGATGGTGGTGTAGATGAGGCTGGGTCTAGTCAGGTTATAGATGGTGGTGTAGATGAGGCTGGGTCTAGTCAGGTTATAGATGGTGGTGTAGATGAGGCTGGGTCTAGTCAGGTTATAGATGGTGGTCTAGTCAGGCTGGTCTAGACAGGTTATAGATGGTGGTGTAGATGAGACTGGGTCTAGTCAGGTTATAGATGGTGGTGTAGATGAGGTTGGGTCTAGTCAGGTTATAGATGGTGGTGTAGATGAGGCTGGGTCTAGTCAGGTTATAGATGGTGGTGTAGATGAGGCTGGGTCTAGTCAGGTTATAGATGGTGGTGTAGATGAGGGTCTAGTCAGGTTATAGATGGTGGTGTAGATGAGACTGGGTCTAGTCAGGTTATAGATGGTGGTGTAGAAGAGGTTGGGTCTAGTCATGTTATAGATGGTGGTGTAGATGAGGGTCTAGTCAGGTTATAGATGGTGGTGTAGAAGAGGTTGGGTCTAGTCAGGTTATAGATGGTGGTGTAGATGAGGCTGGGTCTAGTCAGGTTATAGATGGAGGTGTAGATGAGGCTGGGTCTAGTCAGGTTATAGATGGTGGTCTAGTCAGGTTATAGATGGTGGTGTAGATGAGGGTCTAGTCAGGTTATAGATGGAGGTGTAGATGAGGCTGGGTCTAGTCAGGTTATAGATGGTGGTCTAGTCAGGCTGGTCTAGTCAGGTTATAGATGGTGGTGTAGATGAGGCTGGGTCTAGTCAGGTTATAGATGGTGGTGTAGATGAGGCTGGGTCTAGTCAGGCTGGTCTAGTCAGGTTATAGATGGTGGTGTAGATGAGGGTCTAGTCAGGTTATAGATGGTGGTGTAGATGAGGCTGGGTCTAGTCAGGTTATAGATGGTGGTGTAGATGAGACTGGGTCTAGTCAGGTTATAGATGGTGGTGTAGATGAGGCTGGGTCTAGTCAGGTTATAGATGGTGGTGTAGATGAGACTGGGTCTAGTCAGGTTATAGATGGTGGTGTAGATGAGGTTGGGTCTAGTCAGGTTATAGATGGTGGTGTAGATGAGGCTGGGTCTA
>NW_025749942.1:0-7500 GCF_021184085.1 Oncorhynchus gorbuscha | reverse complement strand
TCAACGGTCAGGGAGATAGAGCTGGTTGAGCTCATAGTGTTTCAACAGTCAGGGAGATAGAGCTGGTTGAGCTCATAGTGTTTCAACGGTCAGGGAGATAGAGCTGGTTGAGCTCATAGTGTTTCAACAGTCAGGGAGATAGAGCTGGTTGAGCTCATAGTGTTTCAACAGTCAGGGAGATAGAGCTCATAGTGTTTCAACAGTCAGGGAGATAGAGCTGGTTGAGCTCATAGTGTTTCAACGGTCAGGGAGATAGAGCTGGTTGAGCTCATAGTGTTTCAACAGTCAGGGAGATAGAGCTCATAGTGTTTCAACAGTCAGGGAGATAGAGCTGGTTGAGCTCATAGCGTTTCAACGGTCAGGGAGATAGAGCTCATAGTGTTTCAACGGTCAGGGAGATAGAGCTGGTTGAGCTCATAGTGTTTCAACGGTCAGGGAGATAGAGCTGGTTGAGCTCATAGTGTTTCAACGGTCAGGGAGATAGAGCTGGTTGAGCTCATAGTGTTTCAACAGTCAGGGAGATAGAGCTCATAGTGTTTCAACGGTCAGGGAGATAGAGCTCATAGTGTTTCAACGGTCAGGGAGATAGAGCTGGTTGAGCTCATAGTGTTTCAACGGTCAGGGAGATAGAGCTCATAGCGTTTCAACAGTCAGGGAGATAGAGCTGGTTGAGCTCATAGTGTTTCAACGGTCAGGGAGATAGAGCTGGTTGAGCTCATAGTGTTTCAACGGTCAGGGAGATAGAGCTGGTTGAGCTCATAGTGTTTCAACAGTCAGGGAGATAGAGCTGGTTGAGCTCATAGTGTTTCAACGGTCAGGGAGATAGAGCTCATAGTGTTTCAACAGTCAGGGAGATAGAGCTCATAGTGTTTCAACGGTCAGGGAGATAGAGCTGGTTGAGCTCATAGTGTTTCAACGGTCAGGGAGATAGAGCTCATAGTGTTTCAACAGTCAGGGAGATAGAGCTCATAGTGTTTCAACAGTCAGGGAGATAGAGCTCATAGTGTTTCAACAGTCAGGGAGATAGAGCTCATAGTGTTTCAACGGTCAGGGAGATAGAGCTGGTTGAGCTCATAGCGTTTCAACGGTCAGGGAGATAGAGCTGGTTGAGCTCATAGCGTTTCAACGGTCAGGGAGATAGAGCTGGTTGAGCTCATAGCGTTTCAACGGTCAGGGAGATAGAGCTCATAGTGTTTCAACGGTCAGGGAGATAGAGCTGGTTGAGCTCATAGTGTTTCAACGGTCAGGAGATAGAGCTGGTTGAGCTCATAGTGTTTCAACGGTCAGGGAGATAGAGCTGGTTGAGCTCATAGTGTTTCAACAGTCAGGGAGATAGAGCTGGTTGAGCTCATAGTGTTTCAACAGTCAGGGAGATAGAGCTCATAGTGTTTCAACAGTCAGGGAGATAGAGCTGGTTGAGCTCATAGTGTTTCAACGGTCAGGGAGATAGAGCTGGTTGAGCTCATAGTGTTTCAACAGTCAGGGAGATAGAGCTCATAGTGTTTCAACAGTCAGGGAGATAGAGCTGGTTGAGCTCATAGTGTTTCAACAGTCAGGGAGATAGAGCTGGTTGAGCTCATAGTGTTTCAACAGTCAGGGAGATAGAGCTGGTTGAGCTCATAGTGTTTCAACAGTCAGGGAGATAGAGCTGGTTGAGCTCATAGCGTTTCAACAGTCAGGGAGATAGAGCTGGTTGAGCTCATAGCGTTTCAACAGTCAGGGAGATAGAGCTGGTTGAGCTCATAGTGTTTCAACAGTCAGGGAGATAGAGCTGGTTGAGCTCATAGTGTTTCAACAGTCAGGGAGATAGAGCTGGTTGAGCTCATAGTGTTTCAACGGTCAGGGAGATAGAGCTGGTTGAGCTCATAGCGTTTCAACGGTCAGGGAGATAGAGCTCATAGTGTTTCAACGGTCAGGGAGATAGAGCTCATAGTGTTTCAACGGTCAGGGAGATAGAGCTCATAGTGTTTCAACGGTCAGGGAGATAGAGCTCATAGTGTTTCAACGGTCAGGGAGATAGAGCTCATAGTGTTTCAACGGTCAGGGAGATAGAGCTCATAGTGTTTCAACGGTCAGGGAGATAGAGCTCATAGTGTTTCAACAGTCAGGGAGATAGAGCTCATAGTGTTTCAACAGTCAGGGAGATAGAGCTCATAGTGTTTCAACAGTCAGGGAGATAGAGCTGGTTGAGCTCATAGTGTTTCAACAGTCAGGGAGATAGAGCTCATAGTGTTTCAACAGTCAGGGAGATAGAGCTCATAGTGTTTCAACAGTCAGGGAGATAGAGCTGGTTGAGCTCATAGTGTTTCAACAGTCAGGGAGATAGAGCTGGTTGAGCTCATAGTGTTTCAACAGTCAGGGGGAGCTGGTTTTGAATAAATGAATGTCGTAGGTTACTAACGGTTACTAAGTTTATGAATTCGTCTTTCTGGTTAACTTTTTTCTCTAGCCATTACATTCAGCACGGTCCACTTTCTGATGGACACCAGCCTGTGTTTTATATCTATCTATTCATTACATTACATTATACTCACTGGTATCACAATTACACGTGTGGAATTCAGCGGAACAGCATATATCCACCTTAAACCCCTCTGATTACACCCTACAGCATGTCGTGTTCAGATGTAGTGGTTGTAATACTTGACATACAGTATTCATTAGAATGGATAGTCATTGGTGAGGATACACTTGTCATTGTATGAATTATATATTTGGATATCATTAAAATGCCTGATAAATATCTTAAAACCAATCTGTAATAACAGTAAACATGTTGTTCAGATATAATGCTGTTTTTATCTCACCTTTGCAGCTCCAATCTGTTCCTTCCTGAACTTCTCTAAAGGTGCAATTAGCACATCATCTGCATTCTGGATCTGCAACACAAATACACAGACACACAGACACACGGCATTCAATCAGGCTTCAACAGTATCACATTACAGTAAAATACACGGACACACGGCATTCAATCAGGGCTTCAACAGTAGCGCACAATTGGCCCAGCGTCGTTAGGGAAGGGCTTGGCCCAGCGTCGTTAGGGAGGGCTTGGCCCAGCGTCGTTAGGGGTTTGGGCCTCAGCCATCCGGGTTTTTAAAATTTATTTTTATTTTTATTTTTTTATTTTATTTCACCTTTATTTAACCAGGTAGGCTAGTTGAGAACAAGTTCTCATTTGCAACTGCGACCTGACCAAAATAAAGCATAGCAGTGTGAACAGACAACACAGAGTTACACATGGAGTAAACAATTAACAAGTCAATAACACAGTAGGAAAAAAATGGGCAGTCTATATACAATGTGTGCAAAAGGCATGAAGAGGTAGGCGAATAATACAATTGTAGGCGAATAAGGGTTAGGGAGGGTTTGGCCCAGCGTCGTCCGGGTTAGGGGAGGGTTTGGCCCAGCGTCGTCCGGGTTAGGGAGGTTTGGCCCAGCCGTCGTCCGGGTTAGGGAGGGTTTGGCCCAGCGTCGTCTGGGTTAGGGAGGGTTTGGCCCAGCGTCGTCCGGGTTAGGGGAGGGTTTGGCCCAGCGTCGTCTGGGTTAGGGGAGGGTTTGGCCCAACGTCGTCCGAGGTTAGGGGAGGGTTTGGCCCAGCCGTCGTCCGGATTAGGTAAGGAGGTTTGGCCAGCGTCGTCCCGGGTTGGAGGAGGTTTGGCCCAGCGTCGTCCAGGTTAGGGAGGGGAGGTTTGGCCCAGCGTCGTCCCGGGTTAGGGGAGGGTTTGGCCCAGCGTCGTCCGTTAGGTAAGGAGGGTTTGGCCCAGCGTCGTCCGGATAGGTAAGGAGGGTTTGGCACAGCGTCGTCCGGTTAGGTAAGGGAGGTTTGGCCCAGCGTCGTCCCGGGTTAGGGGAGGAGGTTTGGCCCAGCGTCGTCGGATTAGGTAAGGGGAGGTTTGGCACAGCGTCGTCCGGGTTAGGGGAGAGGTTGCTAGCGTCGTCCGGATTGCAGGTAAGGAGGTTTGGCACAAGCGTCGTCCGGGTTAGGTAAGGGGAGGGTTTGGCACAGCGTCGTCGGATTGGGTAAGGGAGGTTTGGCCCCAGCGTCGTCCGGGTTAGGGGAGGTTTGGCCCAGCGTCGTCCGGGTTAGGGGAGGTTTGGACAAGCGTCGTCCGGGTTAGAGTGAGGGTTTGGCCCCAGCGTCGTCCGGAGTTAGGGGAGTTACTTGGCTCATCGTGCTCTAGCGACTCCTTATGCGGGCAGGCGCCCACCCAGGCTGGCTGCCCGTCATCAGTTGAACAGTGTTTCCTCTGACACATTGGTGTGGCTGGCTTCCACGATAAGCGGGTGGGTGTGGCGTGGTTTGGCGGGTCATATTTGGGGAGTTGCAGCGATGAACAAGATCAGGAGGTGGGACACTGCGCCAGCAAAACCAGATTAGTCTGGCTGGCTGTCTGGCTGGCTGGCTGTCTGGCTGTGGCTGGCTGACAAGGCGCTTCATAGCCACTTTAAAAGCCACAGCTTCAAATCCTCATTCCTACAGTTTGCTACAGCAGGAAAATAATACGATGCTGGGCTGAGCCCATTAACCCCCGACGATGCTGGGCCAACCCCCATTAACCCGACGTGCTGGGCCAAACCCCATTAACCCCGACGATGCTGGGCCAAACCCCCATTAGCAGCGATGCTGGGCCCCCGACGATGCTGGGTAACCCCCGTTAACCTGACGATGCTGGGCAAACCCCATTACTGACGATGCTGGGTTAAACCCCATTAACCCCGACGTGCTGGAAAACCCCCGTGCCCGACAATGCTGGGCAAACCCCCATTAACCCCGACGATGCTGGGCCCAAACCCCATTAACCCGACGATGCTGAGCCAACCCCCGTGCCCGACGATGCTGGGCCAAACCCCATTAGCCAGACGATGCTGGGCCCCAGCCCCCATTAACCCCGACGATGCTGGGCCAACCCCCCATTAACCCCGACGATGCTGGGCCAACCCCAGTAACCGACGATGGGCCAAACCCCCATGATGGCCCCGACAGTGCTGGGCCAAACCCCCATTAACCCGACGTGCTGGGCCCAACCCCCATTAACCCCGACGATGCTGGGCCAAACCCCCATTAACCCCGACGATGCTGGGCCAAACCCCCATTAACCCCGACGATGCTGGGCCAAACCCCCATTAACCCCGACGATGCTGGGCCAAACCCCCATTAACCCCGACGATGCTGGGCCAAACCCCCATTAACCCCGGCGATGCTGGGCCAAACCCCCATTAACCCCGACGATGCTGGGCCAAACTCCCCCATTAACCCCACAGACCTGACCAAACTATAACCCGACGATCCCAGTCTCATTTCAGATACATCCTGCTAGACACCAGCCTGTTCATTACTACATTATTCTGCTGCTAGACACCAGCCTGTTCATTACATTTATTCTGCTGCTTCCGTGATAAACTCCAGACACCAGCCTGTTCATTACTACATTATTCTGCTGCTTCCGTGATAAACTCCAGACACCAGCCTGTTCATGTTTCATCAGACTAGAAGACATTTCTACAAAAAGTACGATCATTGTCCCCATGTGCAGTTGCAAACCGTAGTCTGGCTTTTTATAGCGGTTTTGGAGCAGTGGATTCTTCCCTGCGGAGTGGACTTTCAGGTTATGTGTCGATATAGGACTCGTTTTACTGTGGATATAGATACTTTTGTACCTGTTTCCTCCAGCATCTCACAAGGTCCTTTGCTGTTGTTCTGGGATTTGCACTTCTGGGTCCTTTTTGCACTTTTTTGTTCATCTCTAGGAGACAGAGCGGCGTCTCCTTCCTGAGCGGTATGATGGCTGCGTCGTCCCATAGTGTTTTTATGCTTGCGTTATTGTTTGTATAGATGAACGTGGTTCCTTCAGGAAATTGCTCCAAGGATGAACCAGACTTGTGGAGGTCTACAATTCTTTCTCTGAGATCTTGGCTGATTTATTTTGGATTTTCCCATAATGTCAAGCAAAGAGGCACTGAGTTTGAAGGTAGGCCTCGAAATACATCCACAGGTACAAACCAATTGACTCAAATGATGTCAATTAGCCTATCAGACGCTTTCAAAGCCATGGGCATACTTTTCTGGAATGTTCCAGCTGTTTAAAGGCACAGTCAACTGAGTGTATGTAAACTTTGACCCACTGGAATAGTGATACAGTGAATTAAAAGTGAAATCTGTCTGTAAAACAATTGTTGGAAAAATAACTTGTGTCATGCACAAAGTAGATGTCCTAACCGACTAAAACTATAGTTTGTTAACAAGACATTTGTGGAGTGGTTGAAAAACGAGTTTTAATGACTCAACCTAAGTGTATGTAAACGTCCTACTTCAACTATATGTGTAGAGGGGTATTTCATCTGGACTGTATGTCTGTACGTCGGCAGCTCCAATACAATGAGCCTAAATACAAGAATGGGGATTTGAATGGGCCCTGGTGCATGTCTTACCTGGACTGTCAAGTCTACAGATTCACCAAACGGCATTATGATAAAGTCTACAGTTTCACCAAACGGCATTATGATAAAGTCTACAGTTTCACCAACGGCTTTACAGATAAAGTCTACAGTTTCAATTAACGGCATTATGATCAAGTCTACAGATTCACCAAAGCGGCATTATGATAAAGTCTACCGATTCAATTAAACGGCATTATGATCAAATCTACAGAATTCACCAAGCTGCATTATGATAAAGTCTACAGTTTCACCAACGGCATTATGATAAGTCTACAGTTTCTACCAAAGCCAGGCATTATGATAAAGTCTACAGTTTCACCAAACGGCATTATGATCAAGTCTACAGATTCACCAAACGACATTAAAAAGTCTACAGTTTCACCAAACGGCATTATGATAAAGTCTACAGATTCACCAAACGGCATTATGATAAAGTCTACAGTTTCACCAAACTGTGAAGATAAAGTCTACAGTTTCACCAAACGGCATTATGATCAAGTCTACAGATTCACCAAGCGGCATTATGATAAAGTCTACAGTTTCACCAAACGGCATTATGATAAAGTCTACAGTTTCACCAAACGGCATTATGATAAAGTCTACAGTTTCACCAAACGGCATTATGATCACGTCTACAGATTCACCAAACGGCATTATGATCACGTCTGGATTCACCAAACGGCACATTATGATAAAATCTACAGATTCACCATATCTCTCTGTACTTCCTCAGTGCACATTTTTTTAAATGTATTTATTTCCCTTTATTTAAGTTCTCATTTCTTCTTCAAGACAAAGCAAAGCAGTGTCACACAGACAACAACAGAGTTACAAATGTGGAGTAAAACAAACGTACAGTCAATATTTTAATATAAAAATCTGTATACAGTGTGTGGCAAAATGAAGTAAGGAGGTAAGGCAATAAATAGGCCAATAGTGGTGAAGCAATTACACTTATCATTAACACTGGGTGATAGATGTGCAGATGAGGATGTGCAAGTAGAAATACTGGTGTGGAAAGAGCAGAAAAACAAAAATTAGGTAGGTAGTTGGTTGGAC
>NW_025749941.1:0-21655 GCF_021184085.1 Oncorhynchus gorbuscha | reverse complement strand
ATATAGTACATCTGAAGGTTATGTATTCAAGCTATAGTACATCTGACAGGTTATGTATTCAAGATATAGTACATCTGAAGGTTATGTATTCAAGCTATAGTACATCTGACAGTTATGTATTCAAGATATAGTACATCTGAAGGTTATGTATTCAAGCTATAGTACATCTGACAGTTATGTATTCAAGATATAGTACATCTGAAGGTTATGTATTCAAGCTATAGTACATCTGAAGGTTATGTATTCAAGATATAGTACATCTGACAGTTATGTATTCAAGCTATAGTACATCTGAAGGTTATGTATTCAAGCTATAGTACATCTGAAGGTTATGTATTCAAGCTATAGTACATCTGAAGGTTATGTATTCACGCTATAGTACATCTGAAGGTTATGTATTCAATGTGCCGCTTTATTATATGGACATACACCGAGAATTAACCCCCCATTCCTGCCCTCAGAACTGCCTCAATGTGTCGGGGCATGGACTCAGCAAGGTGTCCAAAGCGTTCAAAAGGGATGCAGGCTCATGCTGACTCCAATGCTTCTCACAGTTGTTCTCAAGTTAGCTGGGTGTTCTTTTAGGTGGTGCACCATTCTTAAAATTAATACACATGGGAAACTGTTGAGCATGAAAAACCCAGCAAATCAAGTTCTGAGATACTCAAACCAGTGCGCCTGGCACTACCATACCCCGTTCAAAGGCACCTACTACCGTACCCTGTTCAAAGGCACCTACTACCATACCATACTACCACCTACTACCATACCATACTACCACCTACTACCGTACCCTCGTTCAAAGGCACCTACTACCGTACCCGTTCAAAGGCACCTACTACCATACCATACTACCACCTACTACCATACCATACTACCACCTACTACCGTACCCCGTCTCAAAGGCACCTACTACCGCACTCCGTTCAAAGGCACCTACTACCATACCATACTACCACCTACTACCATACCATACTACCACCTACTACCATACCCCGTTCAAAGGCACCTACTACCATACCATACTACCACCTACTACCATACCATACTACCACCTACTACCATACCCCGTTCAAAGGCACCTACTACCATACCATACTACCACCTACTACCATACTACCACCTACTACCATACCCTGTTCAAAGGCACCTACTACCATACCCTGTTCAAAGGCACCTACTACCATACCCCGTTCAAAGGCACCTACTACCATACCCCGTTCAAAGGCACCTACTACCATACCATACTACCACCTACTACCGTACCCCGTTCAAAGGCACCTACTACCGTACCCCGTTCAAAGGCACCTACTACCATACCATACTACCACCTACTACCATACCATACTACCACCTACTACCGTACCCCGTTCAAAGGCACCTACTACCGTACCCCGTTCAAAGGCACCTACTACCATACCATACTACCACCTACTACCATACCATACTACCACCTACTACCATACCCCGTTCAAAGGCACCTACTACCATACCACCACCTACTACCATACCATACTACCACCTACTACCATACCCCGTTCAAAGGCACCTACTACCATACCATACTACCACCTACTACCATACTACCACCTACTACCATACCCTGTTCAAAGGCACCTACTACCATACCCTGTTCAAAGGCACCTACTACCATACCCCGTTCAAAGGCACCTACTACCATACCCCGTTCAAAGGCACCTACTACCATACCCCGTTCAAAGACACCTACTACCATACCATACTACCACCTACTACCATACCCCGTTCAAAGACACCTACTACCATACCATACTACCACCTACTACCAGACCCCGTTCAAAGGCACCTACTACCATACCCCGTTCAAAGACACCTACTACCATACCCCGTTCAAAGGCACCTACTACCATACCCCGTTCAAAGGCACCTACTACCATACCCCGTTCAAAGGCACCTACTACCGTACCCCGTTCAAAGACACCTACTACCGTACCCCGTTCAAAGGCACCTACTACCGTACCCCGTTCAAAGGCACCTACTACCATACCATACCACCACCTACCACCATACCCCGTTCAAAGGTACCTACTACCAGACCATACTACCACCTACTACCGTACCCCGTTCAAAGACACCTACTACCGTACCCCGTTCAAAGGGACCTACTACCATACCATACTACCACCTACCACCATACCCCGTTCAAAGACACCTACTACCATACCCCGTTCAAAGACACCTACTACCGTACCCCGTTCAAAGGCACTGAAATATCTTGTCTTGCCCATTCACCCTCTGAATGGCACAAATACACAATCCATGTCTCAATTGTCTCACGCCTTAAAAATCCTTCTTTAACCCGTCTCCTCCCCTTCATCTACACTGATTGAAGTGGATTTAACAAGTGACATAAATAAGGGATCATAGCTTTCACCTGGTCAGTCTGTCATGGAAAGAGCAGGGCTCTTAAGTGCTAGCACACACACACGTACTGTACATTCTGATAATGTGGTATGGTGGTACAATACATTTAGTATTGTAGATATGTAGTGGTGTAATATTGTTACATGATGTTTTATATTTTGTGTTGTGTACAGAAAGTGCCTCAATGTGTTTTTGGACCACAGGAAGAGTAGCTGCTGCGTGGGCATGAACTAATGGTGATCCCTGATAAATATCAATACAAATGTTTCAGTATAGTCAGTGTGTATTGACACATTGGAAGTTAGACCATACAAAGTAGATGTACTGTAACGGACAACCCTCTTGACATCTCTCGACAAAACAAACGGAACAGTAGCAACAATTATGTCCTCACAGCATCAAGAGATACACTACTTTTGGATATATATACACACTTTCTTCACTATTCAAAAAATGGCAACAGTTAATCAAGTTTGTATAGCCTTAACATCAACCTACCAGCAGGTGAAGTCTACCTCGTCCCCTCCCAGATGGACGTAAGAGTCAGGAAACACTGAGGTGACCTCTTTAAACAGGCGGGTCATGAACTGGTAGCTGGAGGAGTTGGCTGGGTTCACTGGACCGAACGTCCCAGAGGGAACTGTGCCCTTATAGCAGGGGTCAGGAGACCGGGCTGTCCTGAGAAGAGAGGGGTCAGGGGGTTATGGGTGGGGAGAGATGGGTCAGGAGACCGGGCTGTCCTGAGAAGAGAGGGTCAGGGGTTATGGGTGGGAGAGAGGGATCAGGAGACTGGGCTGTCCCGAGGGAGAGAGAGAGGGTCAGGGGGTTATGGGTGGGGAAGATGAGTCAAGGAGCTGCGGAGCTGTCTGGGAGAATGGGTGGAGACTAGAGCATCTGAGAGAGAGGGTCAGGGTTTATGGTTGGTGGACATAAGTGGTGGAAAAAAAGTACCCAGTTATCATGCTTGGTAAAGTAAGACAACTGTAGAAGTAAAATACTGGTGACTACACTGAAGAATAAATACTAGGTAAGGTCTAAAAGGCTGTTGGTTTTAAATTGTTGGATTCTGGGTTAGAGCTTGGAACATTGCTATCCTAGAGACATGACATATCAGATGTAGACTATGGCTCTGAGGGGTGATAGAGACTGGTTTTTTTATCAGAGTGAATGGTTATCACTAATTGAAGCCAGATGGCTTTGGAATGTGTTGGGTGGATGGGAAGTCACATGATTGCTATGGGATAAGGATGGAGATCTGTGGATTAGGCAAATGAGGGGTTGAGGTCCCAGGTCAGATCCCTTAAGGGGACATTATGGTTTATTACCTACCCTGTTACTTCGTCATCCTGTCAAATCCATAATAGATGTAAAGTTTGGAGAAGGAGTGCTAAATTGGAGTATATATACTTGTGGTGGAAACATGTTTTGTTTAATGCAGCTGTATCGATCCTCTGGGCAAAATAAACTTGGTTAAGCTTTCATAGTGTCCTTTGAGTGTTTTTACTCTGGGATTAGATCCTAACAACATAAATTATGTAAAAAAAGTAAATGTAATTGCTAAAAATATGGTTAGTTAGAACAAGTGGGGAAAAAGTACCGGGCTGTCCCGAGGAGAAGGGTCGGAGGCCGGGCTGTCCCGAGGAGGAAGGGGTCGGGAGACCGGGCTGTCCCGAGGAGAAGGGGTCGAGAGACCGGGCTGTCACGAGGAGAAAAGGGTCGGGAGACCGGGCTGTCCTGAGGAAAAAGGGGTCGGGGAGACCCGGGCTGTCACGAGGAGAAAGGGGTCGGGAGACCCGGGCTGTCACGAGGAGAAAGGAGATCGGGAGACCGGGCTGTCACTGAGAGAGGGGTCGGGAGGCCGGGCTGTCCCAGGGAGGAGAGGGGTCAGGGGTTATGCAGTGGGAGAGATGGGTCAGGGAGACTGTGCTGTCATGGGGAGTGCGGTCTGAAACCTTCTCATGGCTATATAAGACATTATAACCTCTGTCATAGAACATAAAATGTTATGAATCTAGTTAGCAATTCATATTCCATCCGGTAAATAGCCACCCACTTCACTACCTCATCCCCATACTGTTTTTATTTATTTACTTTTCTGCTCTTTTGCACACCAGTCTCTACCTGCACACGACCATCCTGATCATTCATCCACTCCAAGTGTTAATCTGCTAAATTGAAATTATTTATATCATGCCTTTTGCACTTTTTGATATGTAGAGTCTTTTTCCTTCTACTGTGTTATTGACTTGTTAATTGTTTCATCCATGTGTAACTCTGCATTATTGTCTGTGTCACACTGCTTTGCTTTATCTTGGCCAGGTCACAGTTGTAAATGAGACCTTGTTCTCAACTAGCCTACCTGGTTAAATAAAGGTAAAATAAAAATAAACATTTTAAAAAGAAGCAGAGTCCATGACTGTGTGTGTATGTATTACCTTTGCCCCATGACTGAGGGTGTGTATTACCTTTGCCCCATGACTGAGGGTGTGTGTGTGTGTGTGTGTGTGTGTGTTACCTTTGCCCCATGACTGAGGTGTGTGTGTGTGTTACCTTTGCCCCATGACTGAGGGTGTGTGTGTGTGTTACCTTTGCCCCCATGACTGAGTGTGTGTGTGTGTGTGTTACTTTCCCCATGACTGAGGGTGTGTGTGTGTGTGTGTGTGTGTGTGTGTTACCTTTGCCCCATGACTGAGGGTGTGTGTGTGTGTGTTATCTTTGCCCCATGACTGAGGGTGTGTGTGTGTGTTTTACCTTTGCCCCATGACTGAGGGTGTGTGTGTGTGTTTACCTTTGCCCCATGACTGAGGGTGTGTGTGTGTGTGTGTTACCTTTGCCCCATGACTGAGGTGTGTGTGAGCTTTACCCCATGACTGAGGGTGTGTGTGTGTGTGTTACCTTTGCCCCATGACTGAGGGTGTGTGTGAGCTTTACCCCATGACTGAGGGTGTGTGTGTGTGTGTGTGTTACCTTTGCCCCATGACTGAGGGTGTGTGTGACCTTTGCCCCATGACTGGGGGTGTGTGTGTGTGACCTTTGCCCCATGACCGAGGGTGTGTGTGTGTGTGTGACCTTTGCCCCATGACCGAGGGTGTGTGTGTGTGTGTGTGACCTTTGCCCCATGACCGAGGGTGTGTGTGTGTGTGTGTTACCTTTGCCCCATGACTGACGGTGTGTGTGTGTGTGTGTTACCTTTGCCCCATGACTGACGGTGTGTGTGTGTGTGTGTGTTACCTTTGCCCCATGACTGAGGGTGTGTGTGTGTGTGTGTGTTACCTTTGCCCCATGACTGAGGGTGTGTGTGTGTGTGTGTTACCTTTGCCCCATGACTGAGGGTGTGTGTGTGTGTGTGTTACCTTTGCCCCATGACTGAGGGTGTGTGTGTGTGTGTGTGTTACCTTTGCCCCATGACTGAGGGTGTGTGTGTGTGTGTGTGTTACCTTTGCCCCATGACTGAGGGTGTGTGTGTGTGTGTGTTACCTTTGCCCCATGACTGAGGGTGTGTGTGTGTGTGTTACCTTTGCCCCATGACTGAGGTGTGTGTGTATGTTACCTTTGCCCCATGACTGAGGGTGTGTGTGTGTGTTACCTTTGCCCCATGACTGAGGGTGTGTGTGTGTGTGTTACCTTTGCCCCATGACTGAGGGTGGGTGTGTGTGTGTTACCTTTGCCCCATGACTGAGGGTGTGTGTGTGTGTGTTACCTTTGCCCCATGACTGAGGGTGGGTGTGTGTGTGTTACCTTTGCCCCATGACTGAGGGTGTGTGTGTGTGTTACCTTTGCCCCATGACTGAGGGTGTGTGTGTTGTTACCTTTGCCCCCATGACTGAGGGTGTGTGTGTGTGTTACCTTTGCCCCATGACTGAGGGTGTGTGTGTGTGTTACCTTTGCCCCATGACTGAGGGTGTGTGTGTGTGTACCTTTGCCCCATGACTGAGGGTGTGTGTGTGTGTTACCTTTGCCCCATGACTGAGGGTGTGTGTGTGTGACCTTTGCCCCATGACTGAGTGTGTGTGTGTGTGTGACCTTTGCCCCATGACTGAGGGTGTGTGTTACCTTTGCCCCATGACTGAGGGTGTGTGTGTGTGTTACCTTTGCCCCATGACTGAGGGTGTGTGTGTGTGTGTGTGTTACCTTTGCCCCATGACTGAGGTGTGTATGTGTGTGTGTGTGTGTGTGTTACCTTTGCCCCATGACTGAGGGTGTGTGTGTGTTTACCTTTGCCCCATGACTGAGGGTGTGTGTGTGTGTTACCTTTGCCCCATGACTGAGGGTGTGTGTGTGTGACCTTTGCCCCATGACTGAGGGTGGGTGTGTGTGTGTGTGTGTGTGACCTTTGCCCCATGACTGAGTGTGTGTGTGTGTGTGACCTTTGCCCCATGACTGAGGGTGTGTGTTACCTTTGCCCCATGACTGAGGGTGTGTGTGTGTGTGTGTGTTACCTTTGCCCCATGACTGAGGTGTGTGTGTGTGTGTGTTTACCTTTGCCCCATGACTGAGGGTGTGTATGTGTGTGTGTGTGTGTGTGTTACCTTTGCCCCATGACTGAGGGTGTGTATGTGTGTGTGTGTGTGTGTTACCTTTGCCCCATGACTGAGGGTGTGTATGTGTGTGTGTGTGTGTGTGTGTTACCTTTGCCCCATGACTGGGGTGTGTATGTGTGTGTGTGTGTTACCTTTGCCCCATGACTGAGGGTGTGTGTGTGTGTGTGTGTGTGTGTGTGTGTGTGTGTGTGTGTGTGTGTGTGACCTTTGCCCCATGACTGTGTGTGTGTGTGTGTGACCTTTGCCCCATGACTGTGTGTGTGTGTGTGTGTTACCTTTGCCCCATGACTGAGGGTGTGTGTGTGTGTGTGTGTTACCTTTGCCCCATGACTGACGGTGTGTGTGTGTGTGTGTTACCTTTGCCCCATGACTGAGGGTGTGTGTGTGTGTGTGTGTGTGTGTGTGTGTTACCTTTGCCCCATGACTGAGGGTGTGTGTGTGTGTGTGTGTGTTACCTTTGCCCCATGACTGAGGGTGTGTGTGTGTGTGTGTGTGTTACCTTTGCCCCATGACTGAGGTGTGTGTGTGTGTGTGTGTTACCTTTGTCCCATGACTGAGGGTGTGTGTGTGTGTGTGTGTTTACCTTTGTCCCATGACTGAGGGTGTGTGTGTGTGTGTGTGTGTTACCTTTGTCCCATGACTGAGGGTGTGTGTGTGTGTGTGTTACCTTTGCCCCATGACTGAGGGTGTGTGTGTGTGTGTTACCTTTGCCCCATGACTGAGGGTGTGTGTGTGTGTGTTACCTTTGCCCCATGACTGAGGTGTGTGTGTGTGTTACCTTTGCTCCCATGACTGAGGGTGTGTGTGTGTGTGTTACCTTTGCCCCATGACTGAGGGTGGGTGTGTGTGTGTTACCTTTGCCCCATGACTGAGGGTGTGTGTGTGTGTGTTACCTTTGCCCCATGACTGAGGGTGTGTGTGTGTGTTACCTTTGCCCCATGACTGAGGGTGTGTGTGTGTTACCTTTGCCCCATGACTGAGGGTGTGTGTGTGTGTTACCTTTGCCCCATGACTGAGGGTGTGTGTGTGTGACCTTTGCCCCATGACTGAGGGTGGGTGTGTGTGTGTGTGTGTGTGTGACCTTTGCCCCATGACTGAGTGTGTGTGTGTGTGTGACCTTTGCCCCCATGACTGAGGTGTAATGACACCTTTGCCCCATGACTGAGGGTGTGTGTGTGTGTGTGTGTTACCTTTGCCCCATGACTGAGGGTGTGTATGTGTGTGTGTGTGTGTGTGTTACCTTTGCCCCATGACTGAGGTGTGTATGTGTGTGTGTGTGTGTGTTTACCTTTGCCCCATGACTGAGGGTGTGTATGTGTGTGTGTGTGTGTGTTTACCTTTGCCCCATGACTGAGGTGTGTATGTGTGTGTGTGTGTGTGTGTTACCTTTGCCCCATGACTGAGGGTGTGTATGTGTGTGTGTGTGTGTGTTTACCTTTGCCCCATGACTGAGGGTGTGTATGTGTGTGTGTGTGTGTGTGTGTGTGTGTGTGTGTGTGTGTGTGTGTGTGTGTGTGTGTGTGTGTGTGTGACCTTTGCCCCATGACTGTGTGTGTGTGTGTGTGTGACCTTTGCCCCATGACTGTGTGTGTGTGTGTGTGTGTGTGTGTGTGTTACCTTTGCCCCATGACTGAGGGTGTGTGTGTGTGTGTGTGTTACCTTTGCCCCATGACTGAGGGTGTGTATGTGTGTGTGTGTGTGTGTTTACCTTTGCCCCATGACTGAGGGTGTGTATGTGTGTGTGTGTGTGTGTGTGTGTGTTACCTTAGCCCCATGACTGAGGGTGTGTATGTGTGTGTGTGTGTGTGTGTGTTACCTTAGCCCCATGACTGAGGGTGTGTATGTGTGTGTGTGTGTGTTACCTTTGCCCCATGACTGAGGGTGTGTATGTGTGTGTGTGTGTGTGTGTGTGTGTGTGACCTTTGCCCCATGACTGAGGGTGTGTATGTGTGTGTGTGTGTGTGTGTGTGTGTGTGTGTGTGTGTGTGTGTGTGTGTGTGTGTGACCTTTGCCCCATGACTGTGTGTGTGTGTGTGTGCTGCCTTTGCCCCATGACTGTGTGTGTGTGTGTGTGTGTTACCTTTGCCCCATGACTGTGTGTGTGTGTGTGTGTTACCTTTGCCCCATGACTGAGGGTGTGTGTGTGTGTGTGTGTGTGTGTTACCTTTGCCCCATGACTGAGGGTGTGTGTGTGTGTGTGTGTGTGTGTTACCTTTGCCCCATGACTGAGGGTGTGTGTGTGTGTGTGTGTGTGTGTGTGTGTGTGTGTTACCTTTGCCCCATGACTGAGGGTGTGTGTGTGTGTGTGTGTGTGTGTTACCTTTGCCCCATGACTGAGGGTGTGTGTGTGTGTGTGTGTGTTACCTTTGCCCCATGACTGAGGGTGTGTGTGTGTGTTACCTTTGCCCCATGACTGAGGGTGTGTGTGTGTGTGTGTGTGTGTGTGTGTGTGTGTGTGTGTGTGTGTGTGTGACCTTTGCCCCATGACTGAGGGTGTGTGTGTGTGTGTGTGACCTTTGCCCCATGACTGAGGGTGTGTGTGTGTGTGTGACCTTTGCCCCATGACTGAGGGTGTGTGTGTGTGTGTGACCTTTGCCCCATGACTGAGGGTGTGTGTGTGTGTGTGACCTTTGCCCCCATGACTGAGGGTGGTGTGTGTGTGTGTGTGTGTGTGTGTGTGTGTGTGTGTGTGGACCTTTGCCCCATGACTGAGGGTGTGTGTGTGTGTGTGTGACCTTGTCCCCATGACTGAGGGTGTGTGTGTGTGTGTGACCTTTGCCCCATGACTGAGGGTGTGTGTGTGTGTGTGTGTTACCTTTGCCCCATGACTGAGGTGTATGTGTGTGTGTGTGTGTGTTACCTTTGCCCCATGACTGAGGTGTGTATGTGTGTGTGTGTGTGTGTGTGTGTGTTACCTTAGCCCCATGACTGAGGGTGTGTATGTGTGTGTGTGTGTGTGTGTTACCTTAGCCCCATGACTGAGGGTGTGTATGTGTGTGTGTGTGTGTTACCTTTTGCCCCATGACTGAGGGTGTGTATGTGTGTGTGTGTGTGTGTGTGTGTGTGTGTGACCTTTGCCCCATGACTGAGGGTGTGTATGTGTGTGTGTGTGTGTGTGTGTGTGTGTGTGTGTGTGTGTGTGTGTGTGTGTGTGACCTTTGCCCCCATGACTGTGTGTGTGTGTGTGTGTGACCTTTGCCCCATGACTGTGTGTGTGTGTGTGTGTTACCTTTGCCCCATGACTGTGTGTGTGTGTGTGTTACCTTTGCCCCATGACTGAGGGTGTGTGTGTGTGTGTGTGTGTGTGTACCTTTGCCCCATGACTGGGGGTGTGTGTGTGTGTGTGTGTGTGTGTGTTACCTTTGCCCCATGACTGAGGGGGTGTGTGTGTGTGTGTGTGTGTGTGTGTGTGTGTGTGTGTTACCTTTGCCCCATGACTGAGGGTGTGTGTGTGTGTGTGTGTGTGTGTTACCTTTGCCCCATGACTGAGGGTGTGTGTGTGTGTGTGTGTGTTACCTTTGCCCCCTGACTGAGGTGTGTGTGTGTGTTACCTTTGCCCCATGACTGAGGGTGTGTGTGTGTGTGTGTGTGTGTGTGTGTGTGTGTGTGTGTGTGTGTGTGACCTTTGCCCCATGACTGAGGGTGTGTGTGTGTGTGTGTGACCTTTGCCCCATGACTGAGGGGTGTGTGTGTGTGTGACCTTTGCCCCATGACTGAGGGTGTGTGTGTGTGTGTGACCTTTGCCCCATGACTGAGGGTGTGTGTGTGTGTGTGACCTTTGCCCCATGACTGAGGGTGTGTGTGTGTGTGTGACCTTTGCCCCCATGACTGAGGGTGTGTGTGTGTGACCTTTGCCCCATGACTGAGGGTGTGTGTGTGACCTTTGCCCCATGACTGAGGGTGTGTGTGTGTGTGTGACCTTTGCCCCATGACTGAGGGTGTGTGTGTGTGTGTGACCTTTGCCCCATGACTGAGGGTGTGTGTGTGTGTGTGTGTGTGTGACCTTTGCCCCATGACTGAGGGTGTGTGTGTGTGTGTGTGTGACCTTTGCCCCATGACTGAGGGTGTGTGTGTGTGTGTGTGTGACCTTTGCCCCATGACTGAGGTGTGTGTGTGTGTGTGTGACCTTTGCCCCATGACTGAGGGTGTGTGTGTGTGTGTGTGTGACCTTTGCCCCATGACTGAGGGTGTGTGTGTGTGTGTGTGTGACCTTTGCCCCATGACTGAGGGTGTGTGTGTGTGTGTGTGTGACCTTTGCCCCATGACTGAGGGAGTGTGTGTGTGTGTGTGTGACCTTTGCCATGACTGAGGGGTGTGTGTGTGTGTGTGACCTTTGCCCCATGACTGAGGGTGTGTGTGTGTGTGTGTGACCTTTGCCCCATGACTGAGGGTGTGTGTGTGTGTGTGTGTGTGTGTGTGACCTTTGCCCCATGACTGAGGGTGTGTGTGCGTGTGTGTGTGTGTGACCTTTGCCCCATGACTGAGGGTGTGTGTGTGTGTGTGTGTGTGTGTGACCTTTGCCCCATGACTGAGGGTGTGTGTGTGTGTGTGTGTGTGTGTGTGTGACCTTTGCCCCATGACTGAGGGTGTGTGTGTGTGTGACCTTTGCCCCATGACTGAGGGGTGTGTGTGTGTGTGTGTTACCTTTGCCTCATGACTGAGGGTGTGTATGCTGCCCTTGCCCCATGACTGAGGGTGTGTGTGCTACCTTTGCCCCATGACTGAGGGTGTGTGTGTGTGTGTGTGTGTGTGTGTGTTACCTTTGCCTCATGACTGAGGGTGTGTGTGCTACCTTTGCCCCATGACTGTGGGTGCGTGTGCTACCTTTGCCCCATGACTGGGTGTGTCCCGGGGAGTCAAATTCAGCCAGGACCTGATGCCTCTGAGTCTGGCGTGGCGATAACCCTCTTCACGTCTATCTGGGTGTACACATGGGTCGACGGATGGAACGCCCCTAGGACAAACAGAGCCGAGCAGAATATCAGCCAAGCACAACATCAGATAATTGAATATTGAAGGCGGCAGGTAGCCCTAGCAGTAATAGAACATTGTTGATGGCGGCAGGTAGCCTAGCGGTAGGAGGGCAGCAGGTGGCCTAGCGGTAATAGAATATTGTTGCGGGAGGCAGGTGGCCTAGCGGTAAGAGGGAGGCAGGTAGCCTAGCGGTAGGAGGGGAGGCAGGTAGCCTAGCGGTAGGAGGGAGGCAGGTGGCCTAGCGGTAGGAGGGAGGCAGGTAGCCTAGCGGTAGGAGGAGACAGGTAGCCTAGCGGTTAGGAGGAGGCAGGTAGCCTAGCGGTAGGAGGAGGCAGGTAGCCTGGCGGTAGAGGAGGCAGGTAGCCTGGCTGTGGAGGGAGGCAGGTAGCCTGGCGGTAGGAGGAGGCAGGTAGCCTGCGGTAGGAGGAGGCAGGTAGCCTGGCGGTAGGAGGAGGGAGGCAGGTAGCCTGCGGTAGGAGGGAGGCAGGTAGCCTAGCGGTGGAGGAGGCAGGTAGCCTAGCGGTAGGAGGGAGGCAGGTAGCCTGACGGTGGAGGGAGGCAGGTAGCCTAGCGGTAGGAGGGGCATGTAGCCTAGCGGTAATAGAATATTGTTGCGGGAGGCAGGTGCCTAGCGGTAGAGGAGGCAGTTAGCCTAGCGGTAAGAGGGAGGCAGGTAGCCTAGCGGGAAGAGGGAGGCAGGTAGCCTAGCGGTAAGAGGAGGCAGGTAGCCCTGGCGGTGGGAGGCAGGTAGCCTAGCGGGAAGAGGGAGGCAGGTAGCCTAGCGGGAAGAGGGAGGCAGGTAGCCCTAGCGGGAAGAGGAGGCAAGGTAGCCTAGCGGGAAGAGGAGGCAGGTAGCCTAGCGGGAAGAGGGAGGCAGGTAGCCTAGGCGGAAGAGGAGGTAGGTAGCCTAGCGGGAAGAGGAGGCAGGTAGCCTAGCGGGAAGAGGGGAGGCAGGTAGCCTAGCGGGAAGAGGGAGGCAGGTAGCCTGGCGGTAAGAGGAGGCAGGTAGCCTAGCGGGCAGAGGAGGCAGGTAGCCTAGCGGGAAGAGGGAGGCAGGTAGTCTAGCGGTAGAGGAGGCAGGTGGCCTAGCGGGAAGAGGGAGGCAGGTAGCCTGGCGGGAAGGGGGCAGGTGGCCTAGCGGTAGGAGGAGGCAGGTAGCTGGCGGGAAGAGGAGGAAGGTAGCCTAGCGGGAAGAGGAGGCAGGTAGCCTAGCGGGGAAGAGGGAGGCAGGTAGCCTAGCGGTAAGAGGAGGCAGGTAGCCTAGCGGGAAGAGGGAGGCAGGTAGCCTAGCGGGAAGAGGAGGCAGGTAGCCTGGCGGGAAGAGGGAGGCAGGTAGCCTAGCGGGGAGAGTGCGTTTTGAACGTGAAGCATTTTTTTTTTGTATAAACGTTTTTTTTTTGCAGAAATGCCTTCGAACATGTGAACTTTCATGTGCCTTAATAATGGTTTATGCCATCTGTAAATACGAATAAAATAAATTACGAGCTTAGTTGGTTAAGCCACAGAAAAAGTCAGCAACCTTCCCACTAGCCATGATTAAAGCTGAGACAATGAGTGGGCTGAACATGCCAAACGATGAGTTTGGATTGGTGTAACTGAGTCAGGTATGTAGGCCTCTTTGCTCGCACATGCTATTTCAGTTCTGCCCACACATTTTCTATATGATTTAAAGGTCAGGGCTTTGTGATGGCCACTACAATACATTGACTTTCTGTCCTTGAGCCATTTTTTGCCACAACTTTGGAAGCATGCTTGGGGTCATTTTCCATTTGTAAGACCCATTTGCGACCAAGCATTAACTTCCTGACTGATGTCTTGAGATGTTGTTCAATATATCCACATCATTTTCCTGCCTCATAATGCCATCTATTTCGTGAAGTGCACCAGACCCTCCTGCAGCAAAGCACCCCCACAACATGATGCTGCCACCCCATGCTTCGCTGTTGGGATGGTGTTCTTCGTTTTGCAAGCCTCCCCCTTTTCCTCCAAACATAACAATTGTCATTATGGCCAAACAGTTCTATTTTTGTTTCATCAGACCAGAGGACATTTCTCCAAAAGTACAATCTTTCTCCCATGTGTTCCTTGCTGAGCGGCCTTTCAGGTTATGTTGATATAGGACTCATTTCACTGTGATATAGATACTCTTGTACTGTTTCCAAGGTCCTTTGCTGTTGTTCTGAGATTGATTTGCACTTTTCGCACCAAGGTACGTTCATCTCTAGGAGACAGAACGCGTCTCTTCCTGAGTGGTATGGCGGCTGCATGGTCCCGTGGTGTTTATACTTGCATACTATTGTTTGTACAGGTGAACGTGGTAACTTCAGGCGTTTGTAAATTGCTCCCAAAGATGAACCAGACTTGTGGAGGCCTACTATTTCTATTCTGAGGTCTTGGCAGATTTATTTAGATTTTCCCATGATGTCAAGCAAAGAGGCACCGAGTTTGAAGGTAGGCCTTGAAATACATCCACAGGTACACCTCCAATTGACTCAAATTATGTTAATCTGCCTACCAGAAGCTTCTAAAGCCATGACATTTTCTGAATTTTCCAAGCTGTTTAAAGGCACAGTCAACTTAGTGTATGTAAACTTCTGACCCACTGGAATTGTGATACAGTGAATTATAAGTGAAATAATCTGTCTGTAAACAATTGTTGGAAACATTACTTGTGTCATGCACAAAGTAGATGTCCTAACAGACTTTCCAAAACTATAGTTTGTTAACAAGTGTATGTAAACTTCCGACTTCAACTGTATATGGGTAAGAGTCTAGCTATAGTTTCAGATATTATACATTTCTAATTTTGCCAAAGTTGTTTTTAATCGCAAAAATAAAGTTTACTGTTAGCCAGCTAGCTAACAATGCATTTATGATCCGTGTGTAGTAATGTTATCTCAGAATGCGATTTCACGTTGCTAGTTATTTCCTAATGTAGACTAACTTTAGCAAGCTATGACAATCGGTTTTTGAATTGCTAGTACTCTATGGATTAGGATTAAGGGTCATTGTTCACGTAGTATGTCTGATGATTACACGACTCATCAAGTTAACCAAGTGTGTCTGACGGTGATTACGGCTATCTACTGTATAATAAGACAAAATATCTGGATCAGTATCAGTAGAACACACCTGACTCTCCTCCACCAGTCACAAAGGAGAATAGTCTAATGCCTCCCATCAGAAAGACCTGTAGAACACACCTGTCTCTCCTCATACAAGGAGAATGGTCTAATGCCTCCCCATCAGAAAGACCTGTAGAACACACCGGTCTCTCCTCATACAAGGAGAATGGTCTAATGCCTCCCATCTTGAAAGACCTGTAGAACACACCTGTCTCTCCTCCACCAGTCACACAAGGAGAATTGTCTAATGCCTCCCATCTGAAAGACCTGTAGAACACACCTGTCTCTCCTCATCACAAGGAGAATGGTCTAATGCCTCCCATCAGAAAGACCTGTAGAACACACCACGGTCTCTCCTCATACAAGGAGAATGGTCTAATGCCTCCCATCTGAAAGACCTGTAGAACACACCTGTCTCTCCTCCACCAGTCACACAAGGAGAAATGGTCTAATGCCTCCCATCTGAAAGACCTGTAGAACACACCTGTCTCTCCTCATACAAGGAGAATGGTCTAATGCCTCACATCAGAAAGACCTGTAGAACACACGTCTCTCCTCATACAAGGAGGAATGGTCTAATGCCTCCCATCTGAAAGACCTGTAGAACACACCTGTCTCTCCTCCACCAGTCACACAAAGGAATGGTCTAATGCCTCCCCCTGAAAGACCTGTAGAACACACCTGTCTCTCCTCATACAAGGAGGAATGGTCTAATGCCTCCCATCAGAAGACCTGTAGAACACACGGTCTCTCCTCATACAAGGAGAATGGTCTAATGCCTCCCATCTGAAAGACCTGTAGAACACACCTGTCTCTCCTCCACCAGTCACACAAGGAGAATGGTCTAATGCCTCCCATCTGAAAGACCTGTAGAACACACCTGTCTCTCCTCATACAAGGAGAATGGTCTAATGCCTCCCATCAGAAAGACCTGTAGAACACACCGGTCTCTCCTCATACAAGGAGAATGGTCTAATGCCTCCCATCTGAAAGACCTGTAGAACACACCTGTCTCTCCTCCACCAGTCACACAAGGAGAATGGTCTAATGCCTCCCCATCTGGAAAGACCTGTAGAACACACCTGTCTCTCCTCTCACAAGGAGCATGGTCTAATGCCTCCCCATCAGAAAGACCTGTAGAACACACCTGTCTCTCCTCCTTACAAGGAGAATGGTCTAATGCCTCCCATCTGAAAGACCTGTAGAACACACCTGTCTCTCCTCCACCAGTCACACAAGGAGAATGGTCTAATGCTTCCCATCAGAAAGACCTGTAGAACACACCTGTCTCTCCTCATACAGTGCCTCCTGCAAAGTATTCGGCCCCCTTGAACTTTGCGACCTTTTGCCACATTTCAGGCTTCAAACATAAAGATATAAAACTGTATTTTTGTGAAGAATCAACAACAAGTGGGACACAATCATGAAGTGGAAGGACATTTATTGATATTTCAAACTTTTTTAACAAATCAAAAACGGAAAAATTGGTACAAAATTATTCAGCCCCTTAAGTTAATGCTAGCGCCACCTTTTGCTGCGATTACAGCTGTAAATCGTTTGGGTATGTTCTCTATCAGTTTTGCACATCGAGAGACTGACATTTTTTCCCCATTCCTCCTTGCAAAACAGCTCGAGCTCAGTGAGGTTGGATGGAGAGCATTTGAACAGCAGTTTTCAGTTCTTTCCACAGATTCTCGATTGGATTCAGGTCTGGACTTTGACTTGGCCATTCTAACACCTGATATGTTTATTTTTGAAACATTCCATTGTAGATTTCCTTTATGTTTTGGATCATTGTCTTGTTGGAAGACAAATCTCCGTCCCATCATCTACTATCCTCCTGACCCTATTAGCAGCCAGGTCCATCTACTATCCTCCTGACTATATAGCCAGGTCCATCTACTATCCTTCTGACCCAGGTCCATCTGCTGTCCTCTGACCTATGTAGCCAGGTCCCATCTACTATCCTCTGACCCTATGTAGCCAGGTCCCATCTACTATCCTCTGACCCTATGTAGCCCAGATCCCATCCACTATCCTCCTGACCCTATGTATAAGTCCCATCTACTATCCTTCTGACCCAGGTCCATCTACTATCCTTTTGACTGAGTCCCATCCTGTCTCCTGACCCTATGTAGCCAGGTCCCATCTACTATCCTTCTGACCCTATGTAGCCAGGTCCCATCTATCCTTCTGACCCTATGTAGCCTGGTCCCATCGACTTTTTAACTCCTCACAACTGCAGTGGCCAAACCCAGAACACGTTTGTGCTCTGCTATTGTGCCTGGTGGACCATGCACAAGCTCCACCACAGTCTGGACCTTCACTTCCTGATCACAGGCCACACCAAGTTTGCCCCCTACTGGTGCTTCGGCCTCATCGAGCAGCTCTTCAGAAAGACCAGAGTGAACGCTTTGTCTGAGATTGATGGTATTGTGAAGGACAGCACTGTGACAGGGATCAACATCCCACAGCTGGTTGGACTGGAGGATGGTACGGTGTTGCTGGCAACAACACCTGATGAAGCAGGACCAGCACTTCAGGTGAATATAATTTCCTTGCATTGTATGAGGTCATTATTCTTGTTATGCAAGGTTGTAATATCTTCTCAATTATTTAGTCATTTCCTGTTTTACAGCTTCGATGCTCTGGAGCCTAGTGTTGTTGTCACCAGGGAGCGTTGGGACTCAGTAGGGACCAGGTTTCAGCTGCTGCGCAACACTGACATCATTCCTCCCAAACGAGCTTCAATGCCATAAAGCACTCCTTCCATGGCCTCCAACTGCTCTTAAACGCGAGTAAAACCAAATGCATGCTTTTCAACCGATCGCTGCCTGCACCCGCATGCCCGACTAGCATCACCACCCTGGATGGTTCCGGCCTTGAATATGTGGACATCTATAAGTACCTAGGTGTCTGGCTAGACTGTAAACTCTCCTTCCAGACTTATATCAAACATCTCCAATCGAAAATCAAATCAAGAGTCGGCTTTCTATTCCGCAACAAAGCCTCCTTCACTCACGCCGCCAAGCTTACCCTAGTAAAACTGACTATCCTACCGATCCTCGACTTCGGTGATGTCATCTACAAAATGGCTTCCAACACTCTACTCAGCCAACTGGATGCAGTCTATCACAGTGCCATCCGTTTTGTCACTAAGAACCTTATACCACCTACTGCGACTTGTATGCTCTAGTGGCTGGCCCTCACTTTATATTATTCAGCCAGACCCACTGGCTCAGGTCATCTGCAAGTCCATGCTAGGTAAGCTCCGCCTTATCTCAGTTCACTGGTCACGATATAACACCCATCCATGTGGCTCCAGCAGAGTGTATCCTGCTGATCATCCTATTGCTTACCTCATTTGGCCTTTACGTTTTCAGTATACTGCCTGTGAGAAGCTGGAGCAGCTACAAAATACGCTGAAGTTGGAGACTTTTATCTCCTCACCAGCTTCAAACATCAGCTATCCAAGCTGCCAGCTAACAAATCTTACTGCAGCTGTACATAATCCATTAGAAATATTAGCCACCCATTTCACCTACCTCATTCCCATGCTGTTTTTATACTGTTTTTTATTTATTTTTTCTGCTCTTTTACCTTAATATCTCTACCTGTACATGATCATCTGATCATTTATCACTCCAGTGTTAATCTGCAAAATTGTATTATTCGCCTACCTCCTCATGCCTTTTGCACACATTGTATAAAGACTGCCCATTTTTTTCTACTGTGTTATTGATTTGTTAATTGTTTACTCCATGTGTAACTCTGTGTTGTCTGTTCACACTGCTATGCTTTATCTTGGCCAGGTCGCAGTTGCAAATGAGAACTTGTTCTCAACTAGCCTACCTGGTTAAATAAAGCTAAAATAAAAAATAAAAGATGGTCTGCCTGTACAGGCACCACCTGGACTGGACACAGCTTGACAAACGGATCTTTGAGAAGATCAGGGAGTTTTACAACAAAGAGGCTATGGACATCACATGCCCTGCATCAAAGTCAAGGGCAGGACAGAAACAGACTCTCCCTGAATATAGATTCCTTGTTCATGATTGGTTCAGACGGACCAGTCATCAGCACTATCTGCAGTGCCTCTATTCAAATCACTCTCCACTAACACACACACGCCATGCATTGCTGCTACTATCTATTTATTTTTTATCCTGCTGCTCAGCCACTTTAACCCTGATTGTATTGTTGTAATCGGCTAAACTTTGAACATTGAGATAGTAAATGAATGACAGGAAATGAAAGAGACTGGGTTTTATGTGTTCCACTGGATGTCATAAGGTGAATGCACCAATTTGTAAGTCGCTCTGGATAAGAGCGTCTGCTAAATGACTTAAATGTAAATGTCTCTGTAGGAGGACAGATAGCTGTGGAATGTGTTGGGGGACGGGAGCAGGGCACCGTGTTGATACAGGGGAGACAGATGGACATCTGTGGATTAGGTGAAGGAGGGGTTGAGGTCAGGACAGAGATGTGTTGATACAGGGGAGACAGATGGACATCTGTGGATTAGGTGAAGGAGGGGTTGAGGTCAGGACAGAGATGTGTTGATACAGGGGAGACAGATGGACATCTGTGGATTAGGGGAAGGAGGGGTTGAGGTCAGGAGGTGAGGACAGAGATGTGTTGATACAGGGGAGACAGATGGACATCTGTGGATTAGGGGAAGGAGGGGTTGAGGTCAGGAGGTGAGGACAGAGATGTGTTGATACAGGGGAGACAGATGGACATCTGTGGATTAGGGGAAGGAGGGGTTGAGGTCAGGAGGTGAGGACAGAGATGTGTTGATACAGGGGAGACAGATGGACATCTGTAGATTAGGTGAAGGAGGGGTTGAGGTCAGGAGGTGAGGACAGGTCACCCGAAGGGAGTAATAAGGGTTTGGGATCTTGTTACTCTTTTCCTGTTAAATCATAAGAAGGATTGGAGAGAAGGAGAAATGTCTTAAGTGGGATATAAATACCTGGATGAGACAAATGTCTGAATTACAGAACCTTTGGGCAGAATTAAACTTGGTTAAAGCTTCTCTAGTGGTTATTTACCATGAACAATGCTGAACGGGTGGGGCTGGTTTAAGAGGGTGTGAACAATGCTGAATGGGCGGGGCTGGTTTAAGAGGGTGTGAACAATGCTGAATGGGCGGGGCTGGTTTAAGAGGGTGTGAACAATGCTGAACGGGTGGGGCTGGTTTAAGAGGGTGTGAACAATGCTGAACGGGTGGGGCTGGTTTAAGAGGGTGTGAACAATGCTGAACGGGTGGGGCTGGTTTAAGAGGGTGTGAACAATGCTGAACGGGTGAGGCTGGTTTAAGAGGGTGTGAACAATGCTGTGAACGGGTGGGGCTGGTTTAAGAGGGTGTGAACAATGCTGAACGGGTGTAGACAAAGGAGAGCTCTCCAGGAGGTTTACAAAAATATTCAAGGGACATTTTCTGAAAGGTGAGTTTACACATTTATCAACTTTCAAAGCAGAACTACTTTCCCATTGGTCCTCAAAGATGCAGTGTATGATATACCATTTTGTAGCTCTAAGTCTCTAGTTTTATCCAATGTATAAAGGTGAGGTCACACCTCTGCTCCCAATCATGACACACACCTGGACTTCATCATCACCTTGATTACCTTCCCTTTATTTATCCGTCAGAAGCCTAAATCATCAGGCAGTATTGGTTTTGTTCACGTTTGTACACGTCTCCTGTTTTGTTGCCTTGTTCAGGTGTATTAAACTCACCTTCTGCACCGGCTTCCTGACTCCAAACGTTACACACAGACATTGAGAGGCACACGCAGGTAAGGTAAAGCACACCCTGGGACAAAGAGCCAATCACAACGTCAGCTGAACAAAACCTGTTTCTGTTCACCTGCCAAATCCTTATAGAATTGTGAAACAGAACTGGGACCAGGCTTACAGTTAACAGTTCAGCTGCAGAACATCTTTTCAGCAACTCATTATCAGAACCACCTGTGTCTATCCAGTTTCCTCAAGTGGAAGGGAAACCTACAGTGGCGGCAGGTAGCCTAGTGTCCTTCTGTAGCTCAGTTGGTAGAGCATGGCGCTTGTAACGCCAGGGTAGTGGGTTCGATTCCCGGGACCACCCATACGTAGAATGTATGCACACATGACTGTAAGTCTCTTTGGATAAAAGCGTCTGCTAAATGGCATATATTATTATATATTATTATATATATATTAGTGGTTAGAGTGTAGGGGCGGCAGGTAGCCTAGTGGTTAGAGTGTAGGGGCGGCAGGTAGCCTAGTGGTTAGAGTGGAGGGGCGGCAGGTAGCCTAGTGGTTAGAGTGTAGGGGCGGCAGGTAGCCTAGTGGTTAGAGTGGAGGGGCGGCAGGTAGCCTAGTGGTTAGAGTGGAGGGGCGGCAGGTAGCCTAGTGGTTAGAGTGTAGGGGCGGCAGGTAGCCTAGTGGTTAGAGGCGGCAGGTAGCCTAGTGGTTAGGAGGCGGCAGGTAGCCTAGTGGTTAGAGGCGGCAGGTAGCCTAGTGGTTAGAGAAGCGGCAGGTAGCCTAGTGATTTAGAGCGGAGGGGCGGCAGGTAGCCTAGTGGTTAGAGCGTAGGGGCGGCAGGTAGCCTAGTGGTTAGAGTGTAGG
>NW_025749940.1:7500-15000 GCF_021184085.1 Oncorhynchus gorbuscha | reverse complement strand
TCAGGCTAGAGCAGTGGTTCACAAACTTTTCCACTCATGCCCCTCTTCCATCATCCTCAGTTTTAACGGGGAATTTCCTACATCATCCTGACAGTAGATTTCTGGCCCAGTGGATCATCCTGACAGTAGAGTTCTGGCCCAGTGGATCATCCTGACAGTAGAGTTCTGGCCCAGTGGATCATCCTGACAGTAGAGTTCTGGCCCAGTGGATCATCCTGACAGTAGAGTTCTGGCCCAGTGGATCATCCTGACAGTAGAGTTCTGGCCCAGTGGATCATCCTGACAGTAGAGTTCTGGCCCAGTGGATCATCCTGACAGTAGAGTTCTGGCCCAGTGGATCATCCTGACAGTAGAGTTCTGGCCCGGTGGATCATCCTGACAGTAGAGTTCTGGCCCAGTGGATCATCCTGACAGTAGAGTTCTGGCCCAGTGGATCATCCTGACAGTAGAGTTCTGGCCCAGTGGATCATCCTGACAGTAGAGTTCTGGCCCAGTGGATCATCCTGACAGTAGAGTTCTGGCCCAGTGGATCATCCTGACAGTAGAGTTCTGGCCCAGTGGATCATCCTGACAGTAGAGTTCTGGCCCAGTGGATCATCCTGACAGGAGAGTTCTGGCCCAGTGGATCATCCTGACAGGGGCTGGGGGCAGTGGATCATCCTGACAGGGGCTGGGGGCTGTAGGTGGACCACTCTGCCAGGGGCTGGGGGCTGTAGGTGAACCACTCTGCCAGGGGCTGGGGGCTGTAGGTGAACCACTCTGCCAGGGGCTGGGGGCTGTAGGTGAACCACTCTGCCAGGGGCTGGGGAGAGGAGCTGTAGGTGTACCACTCTGCCAGGGGCTGGGGAGAGGAGCTGTAGGTGAACCACTCTGCCAGGGGCTGGGGAGAGGAGCTGTAGGTGAACCACTCTGCCAGGGGCTGGGGGCTGTAGGTGAACCACTCTGCCAGGGGCTGGGGGGCTGTAGGTGAACCACTCTGCCAGGGGCTGGGGGCTGTAGGTGAACCACTCTGCCAGGGGCTGGGGAGAGGGAGCTGTAGGTGAACCACTCTGCCAGGGGCTGGGGGCTGTAGGTGAACCACTCTGCCAGGGGCTGGGGAGAGGGGCTGTAGGTGAACCACTTCTGCCAGGGGCTGGGGAGAGGAGCTGTAGGTGAACCACTCTGCCAGGGGCTGGGGAGAGGGGCTGTAGGTGAACCACTCTGCCAGGGGCTGGGGAGAGGAGCTGTAGGTGAACCACTCTGCCAGGGGCTGGGGGCTGTAGGTGAACCACTCTGCCAGGGGCTGGGGGCTGTAGGTGAACCACTCTGCCAGAGGCTGGGGAGAGGAGCTGTAGGTGAACCACTCTGCCAGGGGCTGGGGGCTGCAGGTGAACCACTCTGCCAGGGGCTGGGGAGAGGAGCTGTAGGTGAACCACTCTGCCAGGGGCTGGGGAGAGGAGCTGTAGGTGAACCACTCTGCCAGGGGCTGGGGAGAGGAGCTGTAGGTGTACCACTCTGCCAGGGGCTGGGGGCTGTAGGTGAACCACTCTGCCAGGGGCTGGGGGCTGTAGGTGAACCACTCTGCCAGGGGCTGGGGGCTGTAGGTCAACCACTCTGCCAGGGGCTGGGGAGAGGAGCTGTAGGTGAACCACTCTGACAGGGGCTGTAAGGCTGTAGGTGAACCACTCTGCCAGGGGCTGGGGGCTGTAGGTGAACCACTCTGCCAGGGGCTGTAAGGCTGTAGGTGAACCACTCTGCCAGGGGCTGTGAGCGAGTCGCCTAGAGGTGGTCACGCTCTAATGTGGCTCCCCTGACCTATGAACCTGTATGGTCGTGTCTGTTTCCTTGAGCTGGCCTGCTCCCCGCTGCGACAGCCAGGGGAAGCTGATGTCAACAGACAAGAATGTACTCGCTCTCTCTCAAAACAATACCCCGTGAGGTCACAGCACAGGAATCCCACAGGCTTAGGCGGTGAAAATTATGTCATGTTTTAATTAAATCTTTCACTTTGCGAATTGGCAGTTGAGAAATGAGAAATCCACTGTTCTGGCTTTTTCTGGTCGTTGTTTTCTTTTTTGTACTTCCTGTTAGAGTCTGAGGTGTCAGGTCTAAACACCAAGACCTTCTACTGGTCGTTGTTAGGTACTTCCTGTGAGAGTCTGAGGTGTCAGGTCTAAACACCAAGACCTTCTACTGGTCGTTGGTTTGTACTTCCTGTTAGAGTCTGAGGTGTCAGGTCTAAACATCAAGACCTTCTACTGGTCGTTGTTAGGTACTTCCTGTTAGAGTCTGAGGTGTCACCTCTAAACACCAAGACCTTCTACTGGTCGTTGTTAGGTACTTCCTGTTAGAGTCTGAGGTGTCACCTCTAAACACCAAGACCTTCTACTGGTCGTTGTTAGGTACTTCCTGTGAGAGACTGAGGTGTCAGGTCTAAACACCAAGACCTTCTCTTCTACTGGTCGTTGTTAGGTACTTCCTGTTAGAGACTGAGGTGTCAGGTCTAAACACCAAGACCTTCTCTTCTACTGGTCGTTGGTTTGTACTTCCTGTTAGAGTCTGAGGTGTCAGGTCTAAACACCAAGACCTTCTCTTCTACTGGTCGTTGGTTTGTACTTCCTGTTAGAGTCTGAGGTGTCAGGTCTAAACACCAAGACCTTCTACTGGTCGTTGTTAGGTACTTCCTGTTAGAGTCTGAGGTGTCAGGTCTAAACACCAAGACCTTCTACTGGTCGTTGTTAGGTACTTCCTGTGAGCATCCATTCCTGGTGCTTCTCTCCTCGTGTTTTACCAGCCATCCATTCTTGGTGCTTCTCTCCTCGTGTTTTACCAGCCATCCATTCTTGGTGCTTCTCTCCTCGTGTTTTACCAGCCATCCATTCTTGGTGCTTCTCCTCCTCGTGTTTTACCAGCCATCCATTCTTGGTGCTTCTCTCCTCGTGTTTTACCAGCCATCCATTCCTGGTGCTTCTCTCCTGTGTTTACCAGCCATCCATTCCTGGTGCTTCTCCTCCTCGTGTTTTACCAGCCATCCATTCTTGGTGCTTCTCTCCTCGTGTTTTACCAGCCATCCATTCTTGGTGCTTCTCTCGTGTTTTACCAGCCATCCATTCTTGGTGCTTCTCTCCTCGTGTTTTACCAGCCATCCATTCTTGGTGCTTCTCTCCATTCGTGTTTTACCAGCCATCCATTCTTGGTGCTTCTCTCCTCGTGTTTTACCAGCCATCCATTCTTGGTGCTTCTCTCCTCGTGTTTTACCAGCCATCCATTCTTGGTGCTTCTCTCCTCGTGTTTTACCAGCCATCCATTCTTGGTGCTTCTCTCCTCGTGTTTTACCAGCCATCCATTCTTGGTGCTTCTCTCCTCGTGTTTTACCAGCCATCCATTCTTGGTGCTTCTCTCGTGTTTTACCAGCCATCCATTCTTGGTGCTTCTCTCCTCGTGTTTTACCAGCCATCCATTCTTGGTGCTTCTCTCCTCGTGTTTTACCAGCCATCCATTCTTGGTGCTTCTCTCCTCGTGTTTTACCAGCCATCCATTCTTGGTGCTTCTCTCGTGTTTTAACACTATCTAATATCCATTCTTGGGTGATGTCTGTTTTTAGGGTTTATTTTTGGTCTGCTGATAAGAGATTTTACGATCCGTCCAACGGTTGTTCCAAATGATACATTTTTTTTAAATTATAAGCTTTAAAAATGTACATTAAATCACGTAGTCGGTTTCTAAAGTCCGTTTTAGTATCTTTATCTTTTACAACTGATTCGTTTTTAAACCTTCTGGATTCCACCTAAAAACACTGATTCACACACAGTCACACACACAGTCACACACACAGTCACACACAGTCACACACACAGTCACACACACACAGTCACACACAGTCTCACACAGTCACACACAGTCACACACACAGTCACACACACAGTCACACACACAGTCACACACAGTCACACACAGTCACACACAGTCACACACACAGTCACACACACAGTCACACACACAGTCACACACACAGTCACACACACAGTCACACACAGTCACACACACAGTCTCACACAGTCACACACAGTCACACACAGTCACACACAGTCACACACAGTCTCACACAGTCTCACACAGTCTCACACAGTCACACACAGTCACACACACAGTCACACACACAGTCACACACAGTCACACACACAGTCACACACAGTCACACACAGTCACACACAGTCACACACAGTCACACACACAGTCACACACACAGTCACACACAGTCACACACACAGTCACACACAGTCTCACACAGTCACACACACAGTCACACACACAGTCTCACACACAGTCTCACACACAGTCTCACACACAGTCACACACACAGTCTCACACAGTCACACACAGTCTCACACACAGTCTCACACACAGTCTCACACACAGTCTCACACACAGTCACACACACAGGCACACACACAGGCACACACACAGGCACACACACAGGCACACACACAGTCACACACACAGTCACACACAGTCTCACACAGTCTCACACAGTCTCACACAGTCACACACAGTCACACACACAGTCACACACAGTCACACACAGTCACACACAGTCACACACACAGTCACACACACAGTCTCACACAGTCACACAGTCTCACATACAGTCACACACACAGTCACACACACAGGCACACACACAGGCACACACACAGTCTCACACAGTCTCACACAGTCTCACACAGTCACACAGTCACACACACAGTCTCACACAGTCTCACACAGTCACACACACAGTCACACAGCCTCACACACAGTCACACACACAGTCACACACAGTCACACACAGTCACACACAGTCACACACACAGGCACACACACAGTCACACACACAGTCACACACACAGTCACACACACAGTCACACACACAGTCACACACAGTCACACACAGTCTCACACACAGTCTCACACACAGTCTCACATACAGTCACACACACAGGCACACACACAGTCTCACACACAGTCTCACACACAGTCTCACACACAGTCTCACATACAGTCACACACACAGGCACACACACAGTCTCACACAGTCTCACACACAGTCTCACACACAGTCTCACACACAGTCTCACACAGTCACACACACAGTCTCACACAGTCACACAGTCTCACACACAGTCTCACATACAGTCTCACACACAGTCTCACATACAGTCTCACACACAGTCTCACATACAGTCACACACAGTCACACACACAGTCACACACACAGTCACACACAGTCTCACACACAGTCTCACACACAGTCTCACATACAGTCACACACACAGTCTCACACACAGTCACACACAGTCTCACACACAGTCACACACACAGTCACACACTAAGAGACTCTTTCCAGTTAATTAGTAAGAAAAATAAAATAAAAAACTTTTCATAAAAAAGGATGAATTAATATTCTCTTTGAAAATGTTCTGAAGAGAAACACAGGAATTAAAAGTCACGGACGATTAACATGTCCTGAGTGGATACACACTGAATCCATTACACTGAATCTCTCACACACACACACACACACACACACACAGGTTCTGTTACAACATTGTCAGTTACTGGAACAGGCCACAGTCAGCGGGAGATTGGCATATACCAATTACACACACACAGAGAAACACACACACAGAGAAACACACACACACGCGCACACACACACACACACACACACACACACACACACACACACACACACACACACACACACACACACACACACACACACACACACACACACACACACACACACACACACACACACACACACACACACACACACACACACACACACAATTACAGGCCTCTCTCATCTTTTTAAGTGGGAGAACTTTCACAATTGGTGGCTGACGAAATACTTTCTTGGCCAACTGTAACATTGGAATCAGTTATAGAATCCATGTCCCTCTACGGTTGTGAGGTCTGGGGTGACGGAGCCTGACATGACCTCTCCCCTCCTCCCCCCTGTAGTAAAGGGCAGTATACACCAGTCTAACCCCAGACTAACCTGGTGTAGTGATGACCTCTCCCTCCTCTCATCCCCTCCTCTCCTCCCTCCCCTCCTCCTCTCCCTCCCCTCCTCCCCTCTCCCTCCCCTCTCCCTCCTCTCCTCTCCCTCCTCTCCCTCCACTCCTCCTCTCCCTCCCCTCCTCTCCCTCCTCTCCTCTCTCCCTCCCCTCCCCTCTTCTCCCTCCTCTCCTCTCTCCCTCCCCTCCTCTCTCCCTCCCCTCTTCTCTCCCTCCCCTCCTCTCTCCCTCCCCTCTTTTCTCCCTCCTCTCCTCTCTCCCTCCCCTCTTCTCCCTCCTCTCCTCCTCCTCCTCCTCCTCCTCTCCCTCCCCTCTCCCTCCCCTCTCCCTCCCCTCTCCCTCCCCTCTTCTCCCTCCTCTCTTCTCCCTCCTCTCCTCTCCCTCCTCCTCCTCTCCCTCCTCCTCCTCTCCCTCCCCTCCTCTCTCCCTCCTCTCCTCCTCCTCTCCCTCCCCTCCTCTCTCTCCCTCCTCTCCTCTCCTCTACTCTCTCCCTCCCCTCTTCTCCCTCCTCTCCTCTCCTCTCTCCCTCCCCTCCTCCTCCTCTCCCTCCTCTCTCTCTCCCTCCCCTCCTCTCCTCTCTCCCTCCTCTCCTCTCTCCCTCCTCTCCTCTCTCCCTCCTCTCCTCTCTTCCTCCTCTCCCTCCCCTCTTCTCCCTCCTCTCTTCTCCCTCCTCTCCTCTCCCTCCTCCTCCTCTCCCTCCTCCTCCTCTCCCTCCTCCTCCTCTCCCTCCTCCTCCTCCTCCCTCCTCTCCTCCTCCCTCCCTCCCTCCTCTCTCTCCCTCCTCTCCTCCTCCTCTCCCTCCTCCCTCCCCTCTTCTCCCTCCTCTCCTCTCCTCTCTCCCTCCCCTCTTTCCTCCTCTCCTCCTCTCTCTCCTCCTCCCTCCCCTCCTCTCCTCTCTCCCTCCTCTCCTCTCTCTCCCTCCTCTCCTCTCTCCCTCCTCTCCTCTCTCCCTCCTCTCCTCCTCCTCTCCCTCCCCTCCTCTCCCTCCTCTCCTCTCTCCCTCCTCTCCTCCTCCCCTCTTCTCCCTCCTCTCCTCTCTCCCTCCTCTCCTCCTCCTCTCCCTCCCCTCCCTCCCCTCCTCTCTATCCTCTCCCTCCTCTCCCTCCCCTCCTCCTCCCCTCTCCCTCCTCCTCCCCTCTCCCTTCCCTCCTCTCCTCCCCTCTCCCTCCCTCTCCCTCCTCTCCTCTCCCCTCCTCTCTCTCCTCTCCTCCCCTCTCCCTTCCCTCCTCTCCCTCTCCCTCCCCTCCTCTCCCTCTCCCTGTAATAAAGGGCAGTATCCACCAGACTAACCTGGCGTAGTGATGACCTCTCCATGTCCGCTCCCCTCCTCTCCGTCCTTCCCTCTCCCTCCCCTCCTCTCCCTCCCCTCCTCTCCCTCCCCTCCTCTCCCTCCTCTCCCTGTAATAAAGGGCAGTATCCACCAGACTAACCTGGCGTAGTGATGACCTCTCCATGTCCG
>NW_025749940.1:0-2500 GCF_021184085.1 Oncorhynchus gorbuscha | reverse complement strand
CCCTATATAGTCCAGGTTAACAGGTGTGTGTCCCCCCTATATAGTCCAGGTTAACAGGTGTGTCTCCCCCCTATATAGTCCAGGTTAACAGGTGTGTCCCCTATATAGTCCAGGTTAACATGTATGTCCCCTATATAGTCCAGGTTAACAGGTGTGTTCCCTATATAGTCCAGGTTAACAGGTGTGTTCCCTATATAGTCCAGGTTAACAGGTGTGTTCCCTATATAGTCCAGGTTAACAGGTGTGTTCCCTATATAGTCCAGGTCAACAGGTGTGTTCCCTATATAGTCCAGGTTAACAGGTGTGTCCCCTATATAGTCCAGGTTAACAGGTGTGTCCCCTATATAGTCCAGGTTAACAGGTGTGTCCCCTATATAGTCCAGGTTAACAGGTGTGTTCCCTATATAGTCCAGGTTAACAGGTGTGTTCCCTATATAGTCCAGGTTAACAGGTGTGTTCCCTATATAGTCCAGGTTAACAGGTGTGTGTGTTTCCTATATAGTCCAGGTTAACAGGTGTGTTCCCTATATAGTCCAGGTTAACAGGTGTGTTCCCTATATAGTCCAGGTTAACAGGTGTGTGTCCCCTACATAGTCCAGGTTAACAGGTGTGTCCCCTATATAGTCCAGGTTAACAGGTATGTCCCCTATATAGTCCAGGTTAACAGGTGTGTTCCCTATATAGTCCAGGTTAACAGGTGTGTGTGTTCCCTATATAGTCCAGGTTAACAGGTGTGTCCCCTATATAGTCCAGGTTAACAGGTGTGTCCCCTATATAGTCCAGGTTAACAGGTGTGTTCCCTATATAGTCCAGGTTAACAGGTGTGTGTGTTCCCTATATAGTCCAGGTTAACAGGTGTGTTCCCTATATAGTCCTGGTTAACAGGTGTGTTCCCTATATAGTCCAGGTTAACAGGTGTGTCCCCTATATAGTCCTGGTTAACATGTGTGTGTGTTCCCTATATAGTCCAGGTTAACAGGTGTGTTCCCTATATAGTCCAGGTTAACAGGTGTGTGTCCCCCCTATATAGTCCAGGTTAACAGGTGTGTGTCCCCCCTATATAGTCCAGGTTAACAGGTGTCCCCCCTATATAGTCCAGGTTAACAGGTGTGTCCCCTATATAGTCCAGGTTAACAGGTGTGTTCCCTATATAGTCCTGGTTAACAGGTGTGTCACCTATATAGTCCTGGTTAACAGGTGTGTTCCCTATATAGTCCAGGTTAACAGGTGTGTTCCCTATATAGTCCTGGTTAACAGGTGTGTTCCCTATATAGTCCAGGTTAACAGGTGTGTTCCCTATATAGTCCAGGTTAACAGGTGTGTGTCCCCCCTATATAGTCCAGGTTAACAGGTGTGTGTCCCCCCTATATAGTCCAGGTTAACAGGTGTGTGTCCCCCCTATATAGTCCAGGTTAACAGGTGTGTCTCCCCCCTATATAGTCCAGGTTAACAGGTGTGTCCCCTATATAGTCCAGGTTAACAGGTATGTCCCCTATATAGTCCAGGTTAACAGGTGTGTTCCCTATATAGTCCAGGTTAACAGGTGTGTTCCCCTATATAGTCCAGGTTAACAGGTGTGTTCCCTATATAGTCCAGGTTAACAGGTGTGTCCCTATATAGTCCAGGTTAACAGGTGTGTTCCCTATATAGTCCAGGTCAACAGGTGTGTTCCCTATATAGTCCAGGTTAACAGGTGTGTCCCATATATAGTCCAGGTTAACAGGTGTGTCCCCTATATAGTCCAGGTTAACAGGTGTGTCCCCTATAGTCCAGGTTAACAGGTGTGTTCCCTATATAGTCCAGGTTGTGTTCCCTAACAGGTGGTGTGTGTCCCTATATAGTCCAGGTTAACAGGTGTGTTCCCTATATAGTCCTGGTGTGTGTGTCCCCTACATAGTCCAGGTTAACAGGTGTGTCCCTATATAGTCCAGGTTAGTATGTCCCCTATATAGTCCAGGTTAACAGGTGTGTTCCCTATATAGTCCTGGTTAACAGGTGTGTGTTCCCTATATAGTCCAGGTTAACAGGTGTGTCCCCTATATAGTCCAGGTTAACAGGTGTGTCCCCTATATAGTCCAGGCTGGGTAGGGCAGTGTGTGTTCCCTATAGTCCAGGTTAACAGGTGTGTGTCCCTATATAGTCCAGGTTAACAGGTGTGTTCCCTATATAGTCCAGGTTAACCCTATATAGTCCAGGTTAACAGGTGTGTCCCTATATAGTCCAGGTTAACAGGTGTGTGTGTCCCTATATAACAGGTGTGTCCCCTATATAACAGTGTGTGTGTCCCCTATATAACAGGTGTGTGTGTCCCCCATATAACAGTGTGTCCCCTATATAACAGGTGTGTGTGTCCCCTATATAACAGGTGTGTGTGTCCTATATAACAGGTGTGTGTGTCCTATATAACAGGTTGTGTGTCCCCTATATAACAGGTCCCTATATAACAGGTGTGTGTGTCCCCTATATATAACAGGTGTGTCCCCTATATAACAGGTGTGTG
>NW_025749939.1:15000-21665 GCF_021184085.1 Oncorhynchus gorbuscha | reverse complement strand
ACCTTACAATTATCTGTATGTGTGGGGTACAGAGATGAGGGACCTTGACAGTATGTGTGGGGTACAGAGATGAGGACCTTACAGTATTTAGCAGGGTACAGAGATGAGGGGACCTTAGCAGTATGTGTGGGGTACAGAGATGAGGACCTTACAGTATGTGTGGGAAGTACAGAGATGAGGGACCTTACAGTATGTGGCCAAGGAACAGAGATGAGGGACCTTACAGTATGTGTGGGGTACAGAGATGACCTTACAGGGGCCTACAGAGATGACAATTATCTGTATGTGTAGGGTACAGAGATGAGGACCTTACAGTATGTGTGGGGTACAGAGATGAGGGACCTTACAGTATGTGTAGGAGTACAGAGATGAGGAACCTTACAGTATGTGTGGGGTACAGAGATGAGGGACCTTACAGTATGTGTGGGGTACAGAGATGAGGGACCTTACAGTATGTGTGGGGTACAGAGATGAGGGACCTTACAATTATCTGTATGTGTGGGGTACAGAGATGAGTGACCTTACAGTATGTGTGGGGTACAGAGATGAGGGACCTTACAATATGTGTGGGGTACAGAGATGAGGGACCTTACAATTATCTGTATGTGTGGGGTACAGAGATGAGGGACCTTACAATTATCTGTATGTGTGGGGTACAGAGATGAGGGACCTTACAGTATGTGTGGGGTACAGAGATGAGGGACCTTACAGTATGTGTGGGGTACAGAGATGAGGGACCTTACAGTATGTGTGAGATGAGGGACCTTATGTACAGAGATGAGGGACCTTACAGTATGTGTGGGTACAGAGATGAGGGACCTTACAGTATGTGTGGGTACAGAGATGAGGGACCTTACAGTATGTGTGGGGTACAGAGATGAGGGACCTTACAGTATGTGTGGGGTACAGAGATGAGGGACCTTACAGTATGTGTGGGGTACAGAGATGAGGGACCTTACAGTATGTGTGGGGGTACAGAGATGAGGGACCTTACAGTATGTGTGGGGTACAGAGATGAGGGACCTTGCAGTATGTGTGGGGTACAGAGATGAGGGACCTTACAGTATGTGTGGGGTACAGAGATGAGGGACCTTACAGTATGTGTGGGGTACAGAGATGAGGGACCTTACAGTATGTGTGGGGTACAGAGATGAGGGACCTTACAGTATGTGTGGGGTACAGAGATGAGGGACCTTACAGTATGTGTGGGGTACAGAGATGAGGGACCTTACAGTATGTGTGGGGTACAGAGATGAGGGACCTTACAATTATCTGTATGTGTGGGGTACAGAGATGAGGACCTTACAGTATGTGTGGGGTACAGAGATGAGGGACCTTACAGTATGTGTGGGGTACAGAGATGAGGACCTTACAGTATGTGTGGGGTACAGAGATGAGGGACCTTACAGTATGTGTGGGGTACAGAGATGAGGGACCTTGCAATTATCTGTATGTGTGGGGTACAGAGATGAGGACCTTACAATTATCTGTATGTGTGGGGTACAGAGATGAGGACCTTACAGTATGTGTGGGGTACAGAGATGAGGGACCTTACAATATGTGTGGGGTACAGAGATGAGGGACCTTACAATTATCTGTATGTGTGGGGTACAGAGATGAGGGACCTTACAATTATCTGTATGTGTGGGGTACAGAGATGAGGGACCTTACAGTATGTGTGGGGTACAGAGATGAGGGACCTTACAGTATGTGTGGGGTACAGAGATGAGGGACCTTACAGTATGTGTGGGGTACAGAGATGAGGGACCTTACAGTATGTGTGGGGTACAGAGATGAGGACCTTACAGTATGTATGGGGTACAGAGATGAGGGACCTTACAGTATGTATGGGGTACAGAGATGAGGGACCTTACAGTATGTGTGGGGTACAGAGATGAGGGACCTTACAGTATGTGTGGGGTACAGAGATGAGGGACCTTACAGTATGTGTGGGGTACAGAGATGAGGGACCTTACAGTATGTGTGGGGGTACAGAGATGAGGGACCTTACAGTATGTGTGGGGTACAGAGATGAGGGACCTTACAGTATGTGTGGGGTACAGAGATGAGGGACCTTACAGTATGTGTGGGGTACAGAGATGAGGGACCTTACAGTATGTGTGGGGTACAGAGATGAGGGACCTTACAGTATGTGTGGGGTACAGAGATGAGGGACCTTACAGTATGTGTGGGGTACAGAGATGAGGGACCTTACAGTATGTGTGGGGTACAGAGATGAGGGACCTTACAGTATGTGTGGGGTACAGAGATGAGGGACCTTACAGTATGTGTGGGGTACAGAGATGAGGGACCTTACAGTATGTGTGGGGGTACAGAGATGAGGGACCTTACAGTATGTGTGGGGTACAGAGATGAGGACCTTACAGTATGTGTGGGGTACAGAGATGAGGGACCTTACAGTATGTGTGGGGTACAGAGATGAGGGACCTTACAGTATGTGTGGGGTACAGAGATGAGGGACCTTACAATTATCAGTATGTGTGGGGTACAGAGATGAGGGACCTTACAGTATGTGTGGGGAACAGAGATGAGGGACCTTACAGTATGTGTGGGGTACAGAGATGAGGGACCTTACAATTATCTGTATGTGTGGGGTACAGAGATGAGGGACCTTACAGTATGTGTGGGGTACAGAGATGAGGGACCTTACAGTATGTGTGGGTACAGAGATGAGGGACCTTACAGTATGTGTGGGGTACAGAGATGAGGGACCTTACAATTATCTGTATGTGTGGGGTACAGAGATGAGGGACCTTACAGTATGTGTGGGGTACAGAGATGAGGGACCTTACAGTATGTGTGGGGTACAGAGATGAGGGACCTTACAGTATGTGTGGGGTACAGAGATGAGGGACCTTACAATTATCTGTATGTGTGGGGTACAGAGATGAGGGACCTTACAGTATGTGTGGGGTACAGAGATGAGGGACCTTACAGTATGTGTGGGGTACAGAGATGAGGGACCTTACAGTATGTGTGGGGTACAGAGATGAGGGACCTTACAGTATGTGTGGGGTACAGAGATGAGGACCTTACAGTATGTGTGGGGTACAGAGATGAGGGACCTTACAGTATGTGTGGGGGTACAGAGATGAGGGACCTTACAGTATGTGTGGGGTACAGAGATGAGGGACCTTACAGTATGTGTGGGGTACAGAGATGAGGGACCTTACAGTATGTGTGGGGTACAGAGATGAGGGACCTTACAGTATGTGTGGGGTACAGAGATGAGGGACCTTACAGTATGTGTGGGGTACAGAGATGAGGGACCATACAGTATGTGTGGGGTACAGAGATGAGGGACCTTACAGTATGTGTGGGGTACAGAGATGAGGGACCTTACAGTATGTGTGGGGTACAGAGATGAGGGACCTTACAATTATCAGTATGTGTGGGGTACAGAGATGAGGGACCTTACAGTATGTGTGGGGAACAGAGATGAGGGACCTTACAGTATGTGTGGGGTACAGAGATGAGGGACCTTACAATTATCTGTATGTGTGGGGTACAGAGATGAGGGACCTTACAGTATGTGTGGGGTACAGAGATGAGGGACCTTACAGTATGTGTGGGGTACAGAGATGAGGGACCTTACAATTATCTGTATGTGTGGGGTACAGAGATGAGGGACCTTACAGTATGTGTGGGGTACAGAGATGAGGGACCTTACAGTATGTGTGGGGTACAGAGATGAGGGACCTTACAGTATGTGTGGGGTACAGAGATGAGGGACCTTACAGTATGTGTGGGGTACAGAGATGAGGGACCTTACAATTATCAGTATGTGTGGGGTACAGAGATGAGGGACCTTACAGTATGTGTGGGGAACAGAGATGAGGGACCTTACAGTATGTGTGGGGTACAGAGATGAGGGACCTTACAATTATCTGTATGTGTGGGGTACAGAGATGAGGGACCTTACAGTATGTGTGGGGTACAGAGATGAGGGACCTTACAGTATGTGTGGGGTACAGAGATGAGGGACCTTACAATTATCTGTATGTGTGGGGTACAGAGATGAGGGACCTTACAGTATGTGTGGGGTACAGAGATGAGGGACCTTACAGTATGTGTGGGGTACAGAGATGAGGGACCTTACAGTATGTGTGGGGTACAGAGATGAGGGACCTTACAATTATCAGTATGTGTGGGGTACAGAGATGAGGGACCTTACAATTATCTGTATGTGTGGGGTACAGAGATGAGGGACCTTACAGTATGTGTGGGGTACAGAGATGAGGAAGTCATTAATAATCATGTTAAACATTATTATTATTATCATTATTATTGAACACAGAGAGTCCATGCAACTTATAATGTGACTTTCTTTTCTTTTTAATTAAGCACCTTTTTACTAATGAATTTATTTAGTTAAATAAATAAAAATGTTCTTCTTCTCCCTTACCTCCTCTTGGTTCTCTCCAGACTGGTAAAGTAGACCCCCAACACCCCAGGGTGTTGGATGTCAAGTGGCTTGCCATAACAAAGGAGTTGAATACTTATTGACACTTCCGCTTTTAATTTTTCATACAATTGTAAATATATATATATTTTTTAAAGAACGTAAATCGACTTTGACATCATGTGGTATTGCGTGTAGGCCAGTGATGGAAAAAATAATAATGTATTCCATTTTAAATTCAGGCTGTAACAACAACAACATGTGGAAACGGTAAAAGGGTGTGAACACTTTGTAAAGACATATATAACAATGTTTTGTGATTTTGTGAGTAACCTGCTGTGCATTTGAGGTAGTGAGTGAGGGTCAAAACCCAAATCACTACTGGTGACCCCAAACACTCTTATTTTGCCAACAGATCCCTCTAGGCTTTATTAAGCTCAGTGGACTAACACAGTCTTAGGCACTGGCCAGCCAGGCTAATTGATGATGGGTGCCACTGGCCAGCCAGGCTAATTGATGATGATTGATGCCACTGGCCAGCCAGGCTAATTGATGATGATTGATGCCACTGGCCAGCCAGGCTAATTGATGATGATTGATGGCACTGGCCAGCCAGGCTAATTTAATGTTGATTGATGGCACTGGCCAGCCGATGCTAATTGATGATGATTGATGACACTGGCCAGGCGGGCTAATAGACTGTGATTAGTACTATAGCCCAGGAAACATTAGGTCCAAACTCTGTGCGATGCGATACTTGAAAAGACATAATTAGCCACAGAGCTCTGGCCATATTTTCTACTAGCCCAGACTGAAAAGTACTAGCCAGCTGGCCGGCTAGCTTAATTTCCATTCCTGCTTAGAGGTAATACTAGTTGTTGGTATGTTGCTTTGTGTTTTTCTTCCATTACTTATTACACTATCGACTCCATTGTCCTCCCTAAAGTTCAAACTTCAAAGGTTGTGTGTGCCATTGTTTGTTGTCCCAGTCAGGCAACGGGAGAGGGTGTTACGGATTACAGATTCACTAAGAACACACAGTAAACCAGGAGGAAAACGATGCATTATGTATGAGAGAAGTCAATAGGACGATAGAAAGGTTAGTCTATTCTTAGTCTTATTATAGGAAGATGATATGGACAGGAAAAACATGAGTAACCTCACTCTCTCTCTCTCACTCACTCACTCACTCACTCACTCACTCACTCACTCACTCACTCACTCACTCACTCACTCACTCACTCTGTCTGTCTCACTCTCTCTCACTCACTCTGTCTCTGTCTGTCTCACTCACTCTCTCACTCACTCACACTCTGTCTCTGTCTCACTCACTCTCTCTCACTCAATCACTCTCTCTCACTCACACTCTCTTTCTCACTCACTCACTCACTCACTCACTCACTCACTCACTCACTCACTCACTCTGTCTGTCTCACTCTCTCTCACTCACTCTGTCTCTGTCTGTCTCACTCACTCTCTCACTCACTCACACTCTGTCTCTGTCTCACTCACTCTCTCTCACTCAATCACTCTCTCTCACTCACACTCTCTTTCTCACTCACTCACTCACTCACTCACTCACTCACTCACTCACTCACTCACTCACTCACTCACACTCTGTCTCACTCACTCTCTCTCTCACTCCCTCTCTTTCTCTCTCTCACTCACTCACTCACTCACACTCTGTCTCACTCACTCACTCACTCACTCACTCACTCACTCACTCACACTCTCTCTCTCTCTCTCTCACTATCCCACTCACTCTGTCTCTGTCTGTCTCACTCTCTCACTCTCTCACTCACTCACTCTGTCTCTGTCTGTCTCACTCACTCTACATTTACATTTACATTTAAGTCATTTAGCAGACGCTCTCTCTCTCACTCCCTCTCTTTCTCTCTCTCACTCACTCACTCACACTCTGTCTCTGTCTCACTCACTCACTCACTCACTCACTCACTCACTCACTCACTCACTCACTCACTCACTCACCACTCACTCTGTCTGTCTCACTCTCTCTCACTCACTCTGTCTCTGTCTGTCTCACTCACTCTCTCACTCACTCACACTCTGTCTCTGTCTCACTCACTCTCTCTCACTCAATCACTCTCTCTCACTCACACTCTCTTTCTCACTCACTCACTCACTCACTCACTCACTCACTCACTCACTCACTCACACTCTGTCTCACTCACTCTCTCTCTCACTCCCTCTCTTTCTCTCTCTCACTCACTCACTCACTCAC
>NW_025749939.1:0-5000 GCF_021184085.1 Oncorhynchus gorbuscha | reverse complement strand
TCACACTGTCATGACCCTGATATACACATCCTCTACCTGGCAAGGTAATCAATACTTTACAGTGCCTTGCGAAATTATTCGGCCCCCTTGAACTTTGCGACCTTTTGCCACATTTCAGGCTTCAAACATAAAGATATAAAACTGTATTTTTTTGTGAAGAATCAACAACAAGTGGGACACAATCATGAGGTGGAACGACATTTATTGGATATTTCAAACTTTTTAACAAATCAAAAACTGAAAGATTGGGCATGCAAAATTATTCAGCCCCCTTAAGTTAACACCATGTAGCACCACAACTGTGTGTGTGTGTGTGTGTGTGTGTGTGTGTGTGTGTGTGTGTGTGTGTGTGTGTGTGTGTGTGTGTGTGTGTGTCCAGGGTGATGGTAACATTAGGTGTGTGTGTGTGTGTGTGTGTGTGTGTGTGTGTGTGTGTGTGTGTGTGTGTGTGTGTGTGTGTGTGTGTGTGTGTGTGTGTGTGTGTGTGTGTGTGTGTCAGGGTGATGGTAACATTAGGTCTGTGTGTGTGTGTGTGTGTGTGTGTGTGTGTGTGTGTGTGTGTGTGTGTGTGTGTGTGTGTGTGTGTGTGTTGTTCCAGGGTGATGGTAACATCCGGTATTATGAGATCAGTTCTGAGAAGCCCTACGTTCAGTTCCTCACTGAGTATTACTCCCTACTGCCTCAGAAAGGATTGGGTAAGAACACACACACACACACACACACACACACACACACACACACACACACACACACACACACACACACACACACACACACACACACACACACACACACACACACACACACACACAAACAGACACACACACACACACAATACTGCCTCAAAGGTTTGGGGAAGCACACACACACACAAACAGACACACACACATAATACTGCCTCAGAAAGGTTTGGGGAAACACACACACACACACACACACACACACACACACACACACACACACACACACACACACACACACACACACACACACACACACACACACTACATGGACTGTGTCAAGGCTGTGTATGGACTTTATAAACAGATATGTTTAGTTGTTAATGGGCTTCTGTCCATTCATCCGTAGTCAAGATGGAGAGTTTGACTGTTTCTGCTTCATTCTATGGATACATTATACCTAATAACATGGAGAGTTTGACTGTTTCTGCTTCATTCTATGGATACATTATACCTAATAACATGGAGAGTTTGACTGTTTCTGCTTCATTCTATGGATACATTATACCTAATAACCCATTCAATGTTCCGTGATTCAGATTATAAATATACTGACATAGGGAACACCCTTGTGTTCACCTCTGACCTTGTGAACTCTGACCTCTCCAGGGGTCATGCCTAAGCGCGGTCTGGACGTGAGTTCCTGTGAGGTGTTCCGGTTCTACCGCTTGGTGACTGTTAAGGACCTGGTCGAACCGCTCTCCATGATCGTCCCTCGCAGGGTAGAATTACACACCACTCTTCGTGGACACCGGTTCTACCGTCTAAGTGACAATTAAGGACATATCTTTAATGTATTTCAGTGTAGAGGACTTAATGCAACTGTAACATCGACGCTTTGGCAATATTTACTCAATGTTTGTCATGCCAATAAATCAATTAGAGTTTTCAGAGAAAGAGAGCGAGGTAGAGGAGATGAAGAGAGAGAGAGAGGGAAGGGGAGAGAGGAAGAGAGAGGGAGAAAGCGAGGTAGAGGAGATAAAGAGAGAGAGAGAGAGGGAAGGGGAGAGAGGAAGAGAGAGGGAGAAAGCGAGGTAGAGGAGATGAAGAGAGAGAGAGAGGGAAGGGGAGAGAAAGAGAGAGGGGGAAAGCGAGCGAGGTAGAGGAGATGAAGAGAGAGAGAGAGAGCGGGAAGGGGAGAGGAAGAGAGAGGGAGAAAGCGAGGTAGAGGAGATAAAGAGAGAGAGAGAGGGAAGGGGAGAGAGGAAGAGAGAGGGGGAAAGCGAGGTAGAGGAGATAAAGAGAGAGAGAGAGAGAGCAGGAAGGGGAGAGAGAAAGAGAGAGGGAGAAAGCGAGCGAGGTAGAGGAGATGAAGAGAGGGAGAGAGAGGGAAGGGGAGAGGAAGAGAGAGGGAGAAAGCGAGGTAGAGGAGAGAGAGAGGGAAGGGGAGAGAGGAAGAGAGAGGGAGAAAGTGAGGTAGAGGAGATAAAGAGAGAGAGAGAGAGCGGGAAGGGAAGAGAGAAAGAGAGAGGGAGAAAGCGAGCAAGGTAGAGGAGATGAAGAGAGAGAGAGAGAGCGGGAAGGGGAAAGAGGAAGAGAGCGAGGCAGAGAAGGAGATGAAGAGAGACAGCGGGAAGGGGAGAGAGAGAGTTCACGCAACTGTTTTATGTCCTCTCTCCAGTCCCCAAAGACCTTCCAGGATGACATCTTCCCCATGACAGCAGGCAACGAGGCGGCCCTGACGGCTCAACAGTGGCTCTCGGGGATCAATAGAGGTCAGTGTAACTGGGAGCCAAGATGGGAGACTATGGCTCGCAGTTGCATAGAAAGGCCTGTATAATAGGGAAACTGGCAAACCGGTTTGGACTCAATAGAGGGAAAAGGGTGCCATTTGGGACGCAGATTAAACCATTGTTCCACCCCGACAGGCCCGGTGCTGATGTGTCTGAAACCTGGCAGTAAGATAGCCAACCCCTACCCTGAGACCCTACCCAGGAGGGGGCTGAGCAACTTCCAGAGTGGGGGACCAGGAGAGACAGGGTCCACGGAGCAGACCTTCCTCCAGGAGCAGCTGGCCTACCAGGACGCCAAGTACCCCAGGGAAGTGGCTGATCTGTCGGGCTGGCAGCCAGACGAGACCCAGGCTCCGGGTTGGGCCTACACTCCCCACTGTTGTGAGCCCTCAGAGTGCCCTCCTCCCAGGACAGAGAGTGAGGTGCGTGGGATAGGCTGTCATAGGCTACACATGAAGGCCTACCTCCAGATGTGTAGCCTATAGCCTGTTTTGTCTTTAGGAAAAAACCTCTAAATCTGATTTTGCTCTGGTTCAGAGTGTGTTTCAGAGTGTGTTTCAGAGTGTGTTTCAGAGTGTGTTTCAGAGTGTGTTTCAGAGTGTGTTTCAGAGTGTGTTTCAGAGTGTGTTTCAGAGTGTGTTTCAGAGTGTGTTTCAGAGTGTGTTTCTGAGTGTGTTTCTGAGTGTGTTTCTGAGTAGAGTGTGTTTCTGAGTAGAGTGTGTTTCAGAGTAGAGTGTGTTTCAGAGTAGAGTGTGTTTCAGAGTAGAGTGTGTTTCAGAGTGTGTTTCAGAGTGTGTTTCAGAGTGTGTTTCAGAGTGTGTTTCAGAGTGTGTTTCAGAGTGTGTTTCAGAGTGTGTTTCAGAGTGTGTTTCAGAGTGTGTTTCAGAGTGTGTTTCAGAGTGTGTTTCAGAGTGTGTTTCTGAGTGTGTTTCTGAGTGTGTTTCTGAGTGTGTTTCTGAGTAGAGTGTGTTTCTGAGTAGAGTGTGTTTCAGAGTAGAGTGTGTTTCAGAGTAGAGTGTGTTTCAGAGTAGAGTGTGTTTCAGAGTAGAGTGTGTTTCAGAGTAGAGTGTGTTTCAGAGTGTGTTTCAGAGTGTGTTTCAGAGTGTGTTTCAGAGTGTGTTTCAGAGTGTGTTTCAGAGTGTGTATCAGAGTGTGTATCAGAGTGTGTATCAGAGTGTGTATCAGAGTGTGTTTCAGAGTGTGTTTCAGAGTGTGTTTCAGAGTGTGTTTCAGAGTGTGTTTCAGAGTGTGTTTCAGAGTAGAGTGTGTTTCAAAAGTGTGTTTCAGAGTGTGTTTCAGAGTGTGTTTCAGAGTGTGTTTCAGAGTGTGTTTCAGAGTGTGTTTCAGAGTGTGTTTCAGAGTGTGTTTCAGAGTGTGTTTCAGAGTGTGTTTCAGAGTGTGTTTCAGTGTGTGTTTCAGAGTAGAGTGTGTTTCAAAAGTGTGTTTCAAAAGTGTGTTTCAAAAGTGTGTTTCAGAGTAGAGTGTGTTTCAGAGTAGAGTGTGTTTCAGAGTAGAGTGTGTTTCAGAGTAGAGTGTGTTTCAGAGTAGAGTGTGTTTCAGAGTAGAGTGTGTTTCAGAGTGTGTTTCAGAGTGTGTTTCAGAGTGTGTATCAGAGTGTGTATCAGAGTGTGTATCAGAGTGTGTTTCAGAGTGTGTTTCAGAGTGTGTTTCAGAGTGTGTTTCAGAGTGTGTTTCAGAGTGTGTTTCAGAGTAGAGTGTGTTTCAAAAGTGTGTTTCAAAAGTGTGTTTCAAAAGTGTGTTTCAGAGTAGAGTGTGTTTCAGAGTAGAGTGTGTTTCAGAGTAGAGTGTGTTTCAGAGTAGAGTGTGTTTCAGAGTAGAGTGTGTTTCAGAGTAGAGTGTGTTTCAGAGTAGAGTGTGTTTCAGAGTAGAGTGTGTTTCAGAGTGTGTATCAGAGTGTGTATCAGAGTGTGTATCAGAGTGTGTATCAGAGTGTGTATCAGAGTGTGTATCAGAGTGTGTTTCAGAGTGTGTTTCAGAGTGTGTTTCAGAGTGTGTATCAGAGTGTGTATCAGAGTGTGTATCAGAGTGTGTATCAGAGTGTGTATCAGAGTGTGTATCAGAGTGTGTTTCAGAGTGTGTTTCAGAGTGTGTTTCAGAGTGTGTTTCAGAGTGTGTTTCAGAGTGTGTTTCAGAGTGTGTTTCAGAGTGTGTTTCAGAGTGTGTTTCAGAGTGTGTTTCAGAGTGTGTTTCAGAGTGTGTTTCAGAGTGTGTTTCAGAGTGTGTTTCAGAGTGTGTTTCAGAGTGTGTTTCAGTGTGTGTTTCAGAGTAGAGTGTGTTTCAAAAGTGTGTTTCAAAAGTGTGTTTCAAAAGTGTGTTTCAGAGTAGAGTGTGTTTCAGAGTAGAGTGTGTTTCAGAGTAGAGTGTGTTTCAGAGTAGAGTGTGTTTCAGAGTAGAGTGTGTTTCAGAGTAGAGTGTGTTTCAGAGTAGAGTGTGTTTCAGAGTGTGTATCAGAGTGTGTATCAGAGTGTGTATCAGAGTGTGTATCAGAGTGTGTATCAGAGTGTGT